>NW_015152318.1:0-11141 GCF_000732505.1 Cyprinodon variegatus
TCACTTAATAAAATATATTTCCACAAAAAAACAAAAAGATCAGATGTTCCACAAGAACAAAAAGGTAAAAAACTCTCTGCCTGAGTTGGATTTGTTCCAACTAAGTTAAACTTTTCAGAGTTCAAAGAATTTCCTGTTTGAAGTGTTTCTCCTCCAGTTCTAGCAGTAAAACCTGCTCTTCACACCGACTCACTCAGTTCAACCAAACAGCGTTCAGGTTTCTAACTACAACTCCTGGTTCTGATGGGCTTCCATACGTCCCACAGCTTCCGAGGCTGAGCCTGTCCAGGTGACTCGTGTACGTTTGACAGCGCTGTGTTTTTTTCTGCTCAGTGGAATATGGCGGCTGCCGTTACAGGAGGCTGACTGAGCGCGTGCAGCTGCAGCGGGGTGTGGGGGCTAAATCATGACGGAGGTTCCGGGCGGCGTTGTCGTCGAGGAGACGGACTGTCGGGGCGGAGCCAGGTCCAGCAGTGCACTGACTGTCCCGGCCACCTGAGGGAGCCCTCGTTCCTCCAGAATGTGAAGAGGAAGACACAACTTACTCTGCACAGAAAAACACCACAGAAGAAGACACAGCGAGGGGCGGGGGTCAACAGAAAGATGGGTCAAACGATGGCAAATCAAACAAAAGAGCAAAATAACTGTAACCATGACAACACAAGGATAAGAAGCGAGGAGGGGTAAAACAAAAGGTTTAAAAAAAGTAATGCAGGAAGGGGAAGCAGTTAGAGATGAAAAATACAGGCTTCTGCCAATAATGCAGTTCCAGGGGCTGATGGGAGTTGTAGTTTCATCTGAACACAAGCATGAGCAGCTTACTGGTCTCTGGATATTGCAATCAATGAAGGACACCCCTTCTGTGTGATCCATAAACCCACACCTGCTTCTGAGCACTGCCAGTCAGCTGGTTGATGGAGTACATGTTTCTGTAGCTTAAAAGAAGGAAGGTTTGGATGTTCAGAAATATTTCTGGTCGCTCAGGCAACACTTTCAAGACACTCTGAGGAGGTGAAATGTTCAAGTAACAAACAAACAGGATTCATTTGTTTTTCAACTTTATTTAGAGAAACTTGGAGAAAAAATAACTCGTCCAAAAGCAGGACCAAGCTGAGGTGCAGAGCCTCATTCAAACATCACCACTCTTCATCATCATCATCATCATCGTCTTTCACCATATAAAAAGGGATGTGTTCAGGTTTTTTAAAGATCAGGGTTAAAGAGAGCACTGCTCGGTTCCCTGAAACTAAATCTGGATATTAGAGGAACCGGAGCTCTTTGGTGTTGGGTTCAGCTGAAGTGTGAGCAATGGTGCCGACATCAGCCACTGATGGTTCCGCTGACCTTTAATCTCAACTTCTGACTTTACAGCAGCAACACAACATGATCATCAGGAAGAAGTCTGTGAGAGTAACAGTTCCAGTGGAATGGACCGGGAAACTCATTACTAGAACAAAAAGTTCTGATCACCGGAGTGTTCTGGGTTTTTATTCACTGCTCGGTAATGGAAGCAGGCTCTTAGCAGAACCAACGGTGAGCAGCAAAGAGGACATTAGCAAAGACTTGGTGTCCAACTCAAGCAGCAGAGTTCTGATTCTAGCAACGTTCACGCATTTAGTACAGTCTGACTGTAAGAGAGGACGAAAGGTTCTGATCCACTTCACACACAGTAAGAACAGTAGAAAACACTCAGACAGGCAGGTGGACATAAGGCACAGAGGGGGCGGAGCTTCAACTGGCAGGATGTGGAAACAGACGGGCCAACAAGTTCTACCTTCTCCTGAGGGCTAACAGGATCATTTAGGTAAAAACCAGCAGCTGCTCCTAACGATGGAGCAGCGAGGTTACAGAGGCAACAGCACGGCTGACCCTTCTCAGACGGTTTAACTAGAAAACTTCTGTTCCTACGTGCAAACAACTGGGCTTCGTTACTGCGGTTCTGGTCCAGTCAGATCTAGGCGTGCGGCGCCAGGTGAACGTAGATGGCACAGAGGGCCGACATGATGGACAGGTAAAAGAGGGCGAAGCCGGCCATCTGAACCTGAAGGGAGGGGCTTAGAGTGGGCGGGGCCAATGAGAGCAGTGCCTGTAGTGTCCCATAAAGCCCACCCCCCTTCCCTTCCAGAACCTCCTCCACCGAGCAGAGACGGTCCTGAGTGTGTGTGGAAGTGATGGACACGGTGAAAAATGAGGACGGAGAGAAAAAGGAAGGCAGGAAGATGAAGAGACGAGGTACAGCTGTTACTTTAGAAGGAGGAGAAGAAGAAGAAGCTTCATCATCAGGTGGTTTCAGACTGAATCCAGACGTCTGAACAGAAAAAAAATTATTTACTTATAAAAATCACATCAAATTTATCCAGAAAATGTAGAATATTATTGAGATATTTTGTTTAAAGTATTTAGTTTAGACAAAGTTTAATAAATTAATTTGACAGAAAAAGAATTATTTCTCTACAGATAGGTAATAAAAGTGAATCAATATTCACAGAAAATGACTAATTTATTCAACATTGTTAATAAATCAAATCTATTTTAATCAAAGATTTGATTATTTTTTCTTTGTGTCATTTACTTGATCTTTACTTAAAGCTGAGGCTGTTTAAATCTACTTGATTTTATTTCCTGTCGCTTTGTTGCTACAATGATCAAACTATGTTGAATCTATTTAAGATGCTCTATGATTAATCTGAGAATCAGTTCAGACACATTCCCCATCACACTGCAGGAAGCACAAAGAAAACTTGTTAAAATATGATTTTGCTTTTAAAGATTTAAAGTCTTATTGGTGTTTAAAGTTAGCCAGCAGCCTGTTTTCCTATTTTAGCAGCTCTGATCATTCTGATGGTGGTTACTTCTCTACCAGCTCCATCAGGCACGAGGAAACGTCTCAGAAATCATTTCTTTCTAGTTCTGATCTGGCGAAGCTTTCAGTCTGTCAGCTCATCTGGATTCAGCCTTTCAAACCCCTGCTCCGTCTCTCAGGTGTGTTGTTTACCTGCGGGACTCCGATCCTGCGACACGCCTCCAGGAAGTTCTCAACATTGCGGCGACACTTGGCCATGGTGAGTTTAGGCTGCAGGGGTGCAGAGACAAAGGTCAGCGAGGGGTCAGCTCACTCGATAGCTTAAGACCGGTCAGAGGCACTCACCACAGCGGGGGAAGGGACGTGGATGCTGGGGACGGAGCGCGGCCTCACGTGATTGGCAAGGTGGCACAGCACCACGCCGTCCGTCAGAGCGGCTCCCAGGTCGCTGGGCAGCGCCACCTTCAGTCGGGACTCAATGTTCTGGGTAGGAAGACGAAGAAGGTGAAGGAAGCAGGCGCAGAGCAGCTCCTACAAAGGTGGAACAAAAAAAGCTACGTACCTTCCTGAGCTGCTCCACCAGCTCCGCATCTTCTCCCACCAAAGGAGGAGCCGCAGGAACCTCCTGCTTGGTCTGAGAAGGAGCAACAGCTGGGTCCCCTGCAGGACGGAGAGGGAAAGGTCACATCCTCCAGAGCTAAGAGGTAGAATAAAGCAGGAAAACACACACCTCTTCTTTTCTCGTCTCTTTGTCCAAGGCGATACAGGAAGCTCTCAGGACGAACGCTGCCTGTCTGACTGGAGGCTCCGCCCCCCAAGTTTTGATATGATGGTGACTGATTGGCTGAGAGAAGAGAAAAGGCTCAGAGTAAAAAGGTGTCAAAGTGAGCGGAGAGTGGATGTCAGGCTTTGTTGGTGGTCTTACCTGTAGGAGACAGGGTGGCTCTGTCCTCCCCCTGCTGGGAAACAACAGTACAGTTTTACATTCCAACTAAATGGAAGTGAAAGTCTGTGTTTAGATTCTCTAAAACACACCATTTTCACTCATCTCCCTCTGCTGTGAGACACAGAACCAACAGATTTAAGGATCTGGACAAACAGCTGAGAGACGGAACCCGTAGAGAAGAGATACCAGCTGGTTTACACGCAGCCGTCCCTAAAGCTTCATGCAGAATCGGGATCTGAAAGAACCAAACCGCAAGCTGCCGCCGTCTTATGGTCCAACATGCACGGAAAAACCGACCGGATTCAGAAGAAAACTGATGAAAACAGGAAGACTAAGTGGAAGGAAAAAGTCTCCTTCCACCTCTGAAGCCATCAGGCCAGCTTCAGTTGACCTCATGCTGCACAGAGGGAACGGTGCTCTCACATGCTCTGATCACAGTGCTTCCTTCACATGCTTTTATTTTGGAAACCGGTAATGAGATGCAAGCTTCATTTTAGGGGCATGGCATCTCGATCTTACCATGATGAGGGCGGAGTCATCTGTGTGGGTGGAGCGTCTGGAGGGGTAGACGTTCTGACAACGAACAGCAGACACACAAACATCAACAGAAACATAAAGGGGTGTGGCCTAAACACAGGGGCGGGACTACTGTTCTGCGGCGTCGGATCAAACGAAAGAAGAGGAGGGTGAAGGAAACAGAGGGTGTGTTCATGTGTTGTTCAGAATGGCGAGGACGGACTCACCTCAGCCTCTGGACCGGACTTTGATGGACTCTGGGTTGATTTCTGCGGGAAAACAAGAAGAGAGATGCAACCTCAGATTAAAATGGTTCAGACCAGATTCTCCACGCTCAACTGGTTCAACTGTTTACCTTGGCATAGTTGGTGGCACCATCTCTCTGGAGAGAACGATTCCTCTGCCTCTCTTCGTCGTACCTCAGAGCGGCGAGCTGAGCTTCCCTCCTTATCCTCTCAACGCCTCCAGAAGCAGAACCAGAGGCTCCTCTCTAAAAGCACACAGGTGTGTGTGTTAGACCTGAAGAGGCAGTTTTGTTTTAGAGGATTTCTGCCGGACGCTCGAGCGTCTTACCTGACTGTGGGAGGTGGGAGACGGCGAGGCGCTGTCGGCCATGTTTCTGGGAGAGACACGGAAACAGACAGGAAGTGAGACAGGAAGTGAGACACAAAGTGAGGAGACGTAGGTGGGAGCGGGTTTGATTGGGTGGTTTATCTAACCTGCTGTGTCGCCTCATGTCATCGGCCCGGGCCAAGCTGTTCTTCACTGGAGAACCCTGGAGATACAGACAGGGAGTCAGCCTTTCAAAAACACGATGCAGCTTTTTTAAATCTCTGGGCATCAGCAGCGTCTGTCTGAACCAACATGACATCAATTTAAACTTGAATAAAAGCGTCCAGCAGCAGTGGGGGGGGCTCACCTCTCTGGTGATGCGTCTCTCGATGTAGGCCATGAACTGAGAGCTGAGGCTGCTTCTGTCACCTCGAGCCTTCCCATCCTCCTCCTCCTCCACATAGCTGTCTATGAAGTCGATCTGCTCCATCTCCCCATCTGCTGTGGACAGAGAACATGAGAACGACAGCGGAACACCGGGAGAACGGCGGTCAGAAGTTTGAGTCTTACGTGTCCCGTTGGGCAGCACAGCTCCTCCTGGTCCAGAGCGTCTGTGATCTCTGACCGCCTGCTCCGACAGCTCCTCTGAAACCTGAAACAGAGCAAGAAAGGTTCTTGTAGGAGGGAGGAGCATGGATCCAGACCCAAGCCTGTGGCTGATTTCATCTGATATCTTAGTAACGTTTCTATCATTTCAGAAAAAGAATTGAACACGAAACCTTAAAAAACTAATTATTGTATTGAAATAAGTGCATTTCCCTTTAATTAGAGCAGATAAGGAAAATTAGACGATAGAATAAGATGATAGCGAAACATCTAATTTTTTTTAAGTTCCATAAATAGTCTTATTCGCCTGTTTATATTATGCTGAAACACACTTTGTTTTCATGAATTTTAAGTTATTTCTAAACAAGTTTTTGCAGACAATCAGTAACTGAAGTGAACCAGGAGCTAGGCTCCCTGCTGGAGGAAGAACCCAGAGGTCAGCATGCCGCTCACCTCATTGCCCAGCCACCGCTTGTCTCCGCTGTCGACGCTATTGAAGCCAGAGTCGAGCGCTCCATACGGCCGCCCTTGATACGCCTCATCAACACTAGTGAGACAAAGCTGCAGTCAGTCACTCTGAGCCTTTACTCTGAAGGGTGGAAATGTGAGCGTTGGTTTGTGTGTGTGTGGGGTCAGACCAGGAGGTCAGAGGTCGTCTGTCGTACTCAGGCAGCTCCGGCGTGCTCTTGCTGGCTTCCAGGTTCAGATACTTAAAGATGTGGACCTTCCCTTTGATACATATCTGCAGGCAGGACAGCAGAGCATTAAAGTTAGATTTGGGGACGCCAAGCTGCAGCTGTGATGTCACTTCCTGAGTACCTGTGCAGGTGGGCTCTGCAGTGGATTGTTGTCCAGGACGATGGCCTGCAGGTGAGAGAGGCCGCGGTAACAGACAGGGATGGAGGTCACTTTGTTGCAGGAGAAGTCGAGGCGCACCAGAGGAAGCTCTGCCAGCTCTGAAAACAGTCACAGTTCTTATCTGGACCTAAAAACCCGCTTCTGTCAGGAGCAGAACCAAAGCCTGAGGGCTTTACCTGAAGGAAGTCGGACCAGGTGGTTCCTCCTGATGTTCAGGTCTCTCAGAGCCTCCAGCTGACCTATTTGGGATGGTAACGTCCGGATTTCGTTACAGCTCACATCCTGCCGGAACAGAAAAGTGATCAGGAACCAATGGAGGGTTCTGATAAATAACGGGTCGAATCAGCTGGTAAAGAGACTCACCAGCTCAGTGAGGTGTCTCAGCTGGCCCAATTCTTCTGGCAGAGACACAAGTTTGTTATTGGAGGCGATCAGAACCTTTAGGGGGAGGCTACAGACGACAGCTGGGAGGACGGACAGCTGGTTCCGACTGTAGGACAGACAGACAGAGCCAGATGGGTCAGAGCCAGGGGTATGAGATAGAAAGAGCCACTTTGTAAACAAAGCATGAGGCGTATGGGAGCCACTGTCATGGTTCTGGTGCTGCTGTCGGGTCCAGCTGACAACACTACAGGAAAACATCCCAACGCATCCAGGGAGGATTGTAGAAACACAGACAAGTACTGCAGGCCTGATGGGTCATAGGTAACCATGG
Organism: Cyprinodon variegatus; assembly: GCF_000732505.1. Classification (NCBI taxonomy): domain Eukaryota; kingdom Metazoa; phylum Chordata; class Actinopteri; order Cyprinodontiformes; family Cyprinodontidae; genus Cyprinodon; species Cyprinodon variegatus. Next base: position 6,997 of record NW_015152318.1, read on the forward strand.
GAACCAGAACAGGCCGAAGAGAAAGGGGCGGAGCAGACCGCCAAGAGGTTGCTTAGGGACGCACCTACAACTATCAAGCATCAGACAGGAAGTGAGACGCTGGGGCAAAGTAGAAAACATCCTCTTTGGAAAATACAAACTAAAACAGTCAGATTAAAACGCCGACACGACGCTGAGCTAAACAGAAGGCGGCCATCTTTTCTGAGCAGCACAGAGCAAAATATTTCCCTGTGAAGGTAAGAGATCTGATATTTTTGCCAATAAACTTTTTTTTTTACCATTTAATTCTTTTAGTTTCTCCTTGGTTTCATTATAACTGAAAATCTTGAGTCTTTATTCGATTTCTGCATTTCAAAGTTTTAAACGTTTAATCCGCTCTTGAATATTACATTCTGCTGAAGCATTAGACTTCCTTTTGATTTTATTTTCCATCATAACTCTTTAAGAAAACAAAATCTTGCTGAAACCTTTAAAAGAAAAGATTCAAATAAATTTAGCTTTTAGTTTCTGTATAGTTACACAACTTTTTCAACCAAATATATTTTTTCATTTTGTTTTTAATTCTTTTACACATTGGGACAGGTCTTAAATATATGATTATTTACTGCTTGTGATAAAGCAGACCGGAGTCCCATTAGAGTTTTATAGATCTAATGGGCGATCAGCCGCTCACGAACATCTCCTGATCAGGAAACGTAAGGACAGGAGAAAATCAAACATGTTTGAAATTTAGTCGGCCGTCGTAAGATGTTCATGGACAAATCACTCAATGTGGAAACAAGGATTCTTCTTCTTCTTCCTCTCAGACGAAAACACAGAAGCATGGAGTTCTTTCTGCAAAATTGACAGATCGTAGTAGCCATGTTTGCTCAGCCATGAATTTATCCCAATACGTCGTCAATATTTATTATTAGGGATTTCAGCACAAAATTGCACAAATTGCCAAGGCAGCGCGTTTCACTCTAGTGAGCTTCATATTCAACAGGAGGCTATCGACACTTTTTTCTCTTCTACTCGTTTGGCTTCCGGATAGACAAGTCCAAATAGCGCCATCTCACTGTGGAGCTGAGTCCGACGTGGTTTACAGACGTACAGTGTGAGCAGGTAGATCGCGCCGCACAGTTTGAGAATATGCATCGTGAGCTGTAAACTTTTAAACCCTGCGGTCTTGTCGCACAGTGTAAGCTATGGCTGCGTGCAACGATTGAAAAAAAATAAATAAATAATACAGTGTATGCCCGGCATTAATAAAAAGTGAGTTTAGGCCATTTTTAGAGTGCACCGTTTAAATATTTAATGAAGTCTCTATTTGGTTGTTTTTGTTCCTCTAAATCAGCAACCTTTAGGTGTGCCTTTGGTTCAACACACCTGAATCAAGTAATTAGATGATTGGGAGGACTGTGGAGGAACTGACTGCATACTGAAGAGTAGTGACGGGTTAATGAGGCATCTTGAAGCATTTCATTGCCAAACTGTATTGATGCTGTGTTGATACTGTCTCACAGGATACTGACACCTGCTGGACCTTGAAATACACTACAGGCAGCTTATTGGACAAACTAAACTGAATTGATTTGAAGACCTAGTTCAATTATTTTCATTTAAGTTAGTGTATGAAATAATGTTGTATTATTTCATTTCTATGTTTAAATTGATAATATCTTTTCTATTTTTAGATACAGCCAATAAATAATGTAAACATATATCATAATGTGAAAATTTAGCAAAAAATGTGAATGAGGATGTTTTTGGACAAGGATTTAAAATCATAACTTTAAAACAATAAGTACAATAAAAACAGTAAATAAACTAAGAGTCAATTTGAAATTAACTTTAATTCAGATAAGTTGAGTGATAACTGAGAGGAAAAGGATGACACAATGTGAAAATTAAAATAAAAAACGCAACGCTGGTTCCTATTCCTTTTAGGAGGCTACAAAATTCTTGCTAACTTTTATGATTAACCACAAAAGATGGGTTTTTTTTATTAGCAAATGCCTAATGTTGACAGATACATTTTTAAACACAGTTTAGTGAGTCAGTCAGCAAGAAACAACTCCTGTATCGATCACATGAGTTTCATGAAACGACCGAGCACCGATACAGCTTTTTGCTCTATGGCACCGACACATCAGTGTTGTTGGACCAATCAGTACTGAGGAGGTAAGTCAGCCATTTGATTTAGATGTGTTGGACATGGGCTGAATGTATAAGCTGCAGTTAATCAGACCTCGGGAACTGGAATCCCCCCCTGCTCTAAATGGAGGCTAAGCCTGAAGATTAGTGAGAACCCCTGTTTCAGAAGTGGGTGGTGTGTGCATGTTTGTGTGACTCAGACCTGAGGTTCAGATGGGTCAAAGCCTGCAGATTTACGAGAAGATCCGGCAGAGACCTCAGACAGTTCTGGTACAGGTTCAGATATTCCAGAGAGACGAAGCCACAGACCTCCAGCGGAAGCTCCGACAGGCGATTCCGTGACAGATCTGGACAAAGACAGTTTAGATTAGATACATTTATTACACACATCAGTAATTTAACAATCAGGGACCTGGAGCCTGGTTTAGACACAAAAAAAAAACACTCCAAAGCAAAACCTTAAGCAGAGCTCTGCATCTACATCTGACATCCAGATTTATTTAACTCAGGGAGCTTAAAACCTGATAAGCTAAACAAAAGGTTCTCAATTCTGCTCAGGTTTTCCTATCCTGAGTTTTAGTTCTCCTTGCTTCTGCAACCTGCTTCCACTGCAGGAAGTTGTTTTTCATCTTTTTCATCACATTTGTCACAACTTTGCAACATTGCAGGAAATGGCAGCAGTTAGCCAAACAGAGAGGGGTGGGGGGTAGAAGTGCACCGCAGAGTGGAGAGACAATTAATATACAGACTAGTAATGAAACAATTAATCAGATTAGTCTTGATTTATCGATTATTGAAATAATCGTTAACTAATTTATTAATGGATTGTTAACTGGAGTATATATGCCTTTAGCTGATAGAGAAACCCACTTAGAGCAATAATTATACCTAGATTGTAAACAAAAATATGAACATTTTGCAGTATCAAAAAATCTTTTTCATCCGTCAGTATGCTCTACCCAGTCTCAAGTAGAAAAGTTTAGTTCCATCTTGTTTGATTTAGTAAAAAATCTTCATTAACGAACATTTTGCCGTCTAATAATTAATCGAAAAAATTATTAACAGATGAATCGATTTGCAAAATAATCGATAGTTACAGCCCTAATACAGACATAAAACGTTATTCAAGACTCATTGAGAGGCTCATAGGAACCATCTGGATGTGAGACGCAGTTTGTTTTGTTAAAATTCATTTACAACCTTTTAGACCTAGAGATTTCATTCCTGACTGTAGGCGTTGTGGTCTCTGATTAATTGATTCTGATTGATTTGTTAATAAATGTTTCCTTTTGTTTAAACCGAGACTGGTGTAAAATTTATTTATCATGTAAATAGAGGAAGAAAAAGCAACATTAGTCTAAATAATCAGCTCCCAAAAATCAGCAGCACATACCAGGGTTCAGTTGGACTGATGTTAAAATAATCTGTATCAGCCTTAAAAAAGATCTTAGATGAGGCCTTTATAGGTGGAGGTCTACAGGCATGTGATGATTCGCCTTTGGAGCTGAGAGAAGATCAATATATGATTACATTACTTAAGTTACTGGTTGTTTCTGCTCTTCCGAACTGTTTGTTGGGTTGAAATGTGGCAGTCATTAGACTGCCACAATAAAGAGTTTCCCTCTATTTTTATTCATGTGTCCCACACAGCACCTGCTGACACAATAAACATAACACCTATTTCTCCGTATTAACTGCTTTGCTGCTCGTGACGAGGTCCTTCTTATGAGGTCACTTTAGAGCCAGACACAGTTCACTCTGCGGTCAGATTTCACCCTCACAGTAATGGGAACGACTAGACACAAAAAAATCTGGTACCTGAAGGAAATCGGGTTTGAATATCAACATCAGTCAAAATAACAAAGGGGTACCCGTCTCAGTTTTGTTGGATGAAGTCCAAACTTTGAATTGATCTCAATTACTTGTTCATCACTGTAATGTTTAATAAATTAAGGCTTTAAATATGACCCCAATGTTTCTATTAGGAACATAAATAATAGATGCGGGCT
>NW_015152318.1:11857-14710 GCF_000732505.1 Cyprinodon variegatus
AGATGCGGGCTACACGTAAGTGTAAATAAAATCAATAAAAAAAATCATAAAAACTGAGACTCATGCAAAAACACTGGATTTGTGTCTGTTATAGTTTATATTAACAATAGAGCCACATTTCAAAACCTTCCTTTTTGATAAAGCCTATACTTAGAGTGGCTCAGTTTATCCTGAGCTATCTCTATAGTTATGCTGCTATAGGCTTAGACTGCTGGAGGACATAGGGACCCCTTTTTTTATCCTTTTGCTCCATTCTTTCTCTATTCTCTCACTGCAGAATCTGTTAGTTCAATCTCTAACGTTCTGCTCTCTCTGCTTTTTCTCATAGTAGCTTTGCTCATCTGTTCCTGTTTGGCTGTGACTCCATCCTGGAGAGAAATATCAGCAAATGTGCTGCTGCCATCAACACCTTTGCTAATAGATGTTGGAGATCGGCCTGTTTTTCAGTGTAGTCCTGTTTCTCTGACTGTGACTAACTGGATGTGTTCTTTTCGTCCTCTGATATGGAGGCTGGCTCGGACGTCGTCTGCCAGGCTATGTGTTTTCTGGATGGGGCCGCCTTTTACAGTTTCTTTTGTATCTCTGCCTCTGTCTCCTTGAACCCCAGTTGGCCTCGGCAGATGGCCGCTCACACCGAGTCCGGTTCCGCTGGAGGTTTCTTCCTGTTAAAGGGGAGTTTACCTGTCCACTGTGGCTACAAGCACGCTTAAGGCTGATTTATACTTCGAAACCAGGTCCTCTGCGTAGGTGTCACAGTGAACAAAAAGATGTCCCCGCCCCGTCCGCAGACACTCGGCTGCACCTCGCCCAAATTGTAACTGACCGCAGACAGTGTCGCAGACAGGAGGCCAGGTTGTTTTGTTTTTATGACCGAAATTGTGGAAAACAACTTGTGAAGTTTGACCAGCTAGACGATCGAGCTGTGCGAGAACGCTGGGACCCTTTTCCCACTTGCATCCCCGCTGTTTTTCGCCGTCATGTCCCTCCATTGTCAGACTAACCTCGCCCCCACATCCTCATTGCCTCGGCCATATCTACACCCACAGCATACAGCACAGACCAAGCTTCAATATTGAGCATAAATCAAAAACGTCTGCGTCAAGCTCACTGCGACAAACTGCTGCAGGAGTATAACCAGCCCTTTAGTGTGAGGGATTGTTAAGGGGGACGTTTTAGTGCTCTTTAGTTTATTATGGATCGTGAAGTTTTCTGGGGTATTCCTGCAGATATTCACACTATTTTCATTATTTTATGTCCAAAGTTTAGCCTTATGTTTGTTGTACATTTTCTGTGTGCAGACACGCTTCACACCCACGGCCCCTGCAGTCAGAACACAGCCAAACAGGACGCCATAAGATCATCTGAACCAGGTGCTGGAATGAGAGGGAGAACTGATAACTATGCTGGACTCTTTTCAACCTGGGAGCTGAGTGAGAGTTCCAGGTTTTAACAGATTGCTGTGCCGTCCCATGCCAGCCGTACATGACGGCTTACCTTTGATTAGCAAAACAAAAAGCCAAGTGAAACCAGGAGCCTTTTTCCTAAATGTAATCAGAACTGTGACTGAACACAATGCTGTAAGGGCAGCATTTGCGAAGGAATCTGCCTTATTAAATAGCCATGCAACTATGGAGTGAAATTTGTTCCATTTTTGTTGCCAGCAAAGAAAACCGTCTGTAAATGATATAAAAAACGAAAAAACAAAAAAAAGAGAGCAAGAAAGAAACAAAAAACATCTTTTTTTTGAGAGTAGCTTTGCTTGTTTGCTCAGATTTTATTTTTTCATATCTAAAAAACACACAAAAAAAAACAATCATATTTGTTTTTTCAAACCTTATTTTTTTCTTTTTTTTTCCCCTCATATCTTATTATTTGAAAGACCCCTTTTCAGATGAAGCTTTACAGTTTGCATTCTCTTTACTGCTTTCCTCTATACCGAGGAGCGAAAATGCATTGCTATTGGTCTGCATGGATCTTAGCAACAATCGTGTTCAGAGTGAGTGTTGGAATTGGGCTTTGAATTTGAATAGATTGCAAATCATCAAACTCCCTCCAGAAAAGACGTTTGGGAAAAATCTCATTTGAAAATATAAAATCTGTAAAACCAATTTAAGAAATAACATTTTACAAATAAAATCTGAAAACCTAAAATGAAAAACAATGTTAATCAAATCAGAGAAAACAGTAAAGTTCTTCTCAAAACCTTTTACTTTTGTTAAAAAGTTTTACGTTTTATATCTAAATTGCATTTTATTTGAATTTCTTTAACTTTACAAACGTTCTCTTTACCTGAGCAATAATGGAACAAAATTCACTCCATACACACCCAGTTGTGAAGCCTGACCCCTTCATAGAGCAGATTTTAAAGGCTGAGCTTGGTGTGTTCCATTGTTCCATCCTGAATGGTTTTAAACATTTAAGCCTCTTTCCCACTGAAAATACAACGTTAAACCAGTGTAGGTACCATATCTGGTCAGGTGGTCAGATCTGCTCAGGAACTGTGCATGCCAGTGACATTACACTACATGATTGGCTGAATGTTGCCACATGATGTAGAACATTGCGGTTGCCCAGACAACGATAATAACATCATACAGCATCCGTGTGCCAATTCGGGAGCAAATAACAAAACTGAAGAAAAAAATTTTTTTTTATGGTGATCAAAGTAACTGCAAGACCATAGTACAAACGGGGAGAGCTGGGTAGCGCTCAGTAGCAAACAGGTTAGCCTCAGTTAGCCATATTAAGCTATACTACTTTTAACTTTGTGTCAACAACTACTGTTCCTTTTCTACAAGTATAATAACTGTTGTTTTCTTTGTCTAAAATATCTATGAGTCATTTTTAAGATGT
>NW_015152318.1:15022-15325 GCF_000732505.1 Cyprinodon variegatus
TCTCAAACATAGCTGCTAACAATCTGCGTTTGGCTTCCTTCCTTCTGACAACAAAAAAGCTATGTCTAACCCCCTGTTAGCAAGCTGCATGTCTGGTCACACCATCATGCTGGGTTAGCATTGATGATGTCACCAGTGCGACAGAAATTAAGGAAGTAAACAATGGAGAGGAAACATGTAAGGAAGCCAGGGGGTAATAAGTGTGCCTTATTGTTTTGCTCTCTTGTTCCTTCAAATTCCTCCGACCAGAGCTGCTCCATGTTTATCGAATGTAAACAGAGCTGTTTCAGCTTGTTGGAACAA
>NW_015152318.1:15957-25144 GCF_000732505.1 Cyprinodon variegatus
TTGTATTTCCTGTAGAAGTAGACCCAACTGTAGGCTAAACAGCTAAACTGGTGTCTTACAACTACCTCTATTCCTGTTCTTGGGCCACTAACCAGTGGGCTGGTCTGTGTCAATTTCAGGACGTGACAAAAGTACAGGCTAGAACCAAATTAGGCAACATTCCTGAATTGACGTCAACTCGGCGCTTAGTTTGGATTCGCCCGTTTTATGGTGGAAGTTTAGAATTGTGAGATTTACAGAAAAAGAAGGTGTCTGTGGGGGTTTGAACTTCTCTGTACGTCCATGTAACCCACTGAACTATCGTTATTCACCTATGACAATGTAAACTCGGTTTTGCTTTCTATGACCCCTTTAACTGCACAGGTAAATTTCTCCAATGTGAGATCAATAAAGTTCAATTATTATTATAAAACTTTTTTCGTCAACATGAAAACACATGAACCGCTTAGACTTGATACAAACAATGTGAAAACAAAATGCCAACAGACTATTTTTAGAGAAGTTATTGCTTTCTCTGAGGTGTGTCTCTCTGTGACGCCCTGAAACTACCGTTGCCATGGTTATTTGGACACAAGATGGGTGCATGCTGGGTGTTCATACTGAATTCACCTTCGCATGTGGTGGATTCTTTGAATTTTTGGATGTATGATGATGACTTGAACATTTTGGACACACCTTACCTTGAGGAGGATAAGTTTCAGAGTCCTTTTACAGACAGGCGTGTAGAGGAGACGCCTCCTCCTCTTCAACAGTTCACTATTTAAAGAACAGAAAACATTTTCTCCTCCCGCCATCACTCTCAGCCAGCTCCTTCACCAGCGACAGGCTACAGAGCCAACCCACCGAGGCTATAATTGTCAGAGCAGCTGTGAGGGCAGCAGGAAGTAGTCATCACCACGGCAACCTCAGCTTGCTGTAGCACAGCCACTGCCGATCCTGATTATACCACAAATCTCAGACAGGAAGTGATCCCCCTGAGCATTTCCTGTTTGCTTGTGACCAGGATCATAAACGGGCCTCCAGCTGAGACTCTGGATCAGTTGGGCGATGAGTGGAACGGCAGCTGGGGATTATGGGTACCGTGCAGGGAAGCAACAAAGCACCAAGCAGTACTGAATCAGAGCAGAATTTTTGGTTTACAGAAGAAACAGGATCTAAACCAGAACTTCCTTTAAGACAGCTGATAGTTCAGCATATGTTACCGCGGTGACTCAGTCAGTTCTGACCCATCATATCTGTTGTTTTAGATGTGATTTTTCTTAGAACTTTATCTGACTCCTCTTTATATCTGAAGGAGCAGAATAATTGGATGCCCTGTGATTTAACTGAATTTTTACAGAATTAATCTGTTCCATATCTGATGCAACTTTCAATCCTTTAACTTGGAGGTCTTCAACAGGGGGTCCACGACCCCTGGGGGGTCCTCTGGGGTACTGCATGGGAGTCGCAAAAGTTTTGGTTGATTACTTTTTTTTTATATTCCCCTCTATATTTTTCCACTAATTGAAATGTCTTTAAATCCACATCAACATGACTTCAACACACTGTAGTAAACAGATAAATGGAGGCAGAAGATGTCTGTCAGTCATCAATGCACACATTCGGCGACACACAGGCGCTCTTTCAAGCTGGACACCGTTTCAGTCACAACACCTATCCCATCAACAAGGAATCAGAAATACTTTAATAATCCCAGGGCTAAATTACTTTAAATCACATATGTAATAGAGTGCATATAGGACCAGTTTGATATAACACAATTTCCTACTATATATAATTAGGGGGTCCCCGCTCCATCTCGCCATCAGTTTTGGGTCCTTGGCCTGGAAAACTTTGAAGACCCCCGCTTTAACTGATCACTGGTCTATCAGTGAAAGATCCAGCTGCTTGTGTTTCTGGATCATCAGAGCCTCCGTGAGTGAGTGTACTGTCTTTGCCTTGTCTCTAGGGACAAGGCAAAGACACTGATGGTACCAAAAACAACAGCAGTTATTAATTATCATTCATATAAAAGTCCGGCAATCTGTCCAGGGTGTGCCCCGCCTCTCGCCCATTGACTGCTGGAGATAGGCACCAGCACCCCTCACAACCCCAATTGGGACAAGCGTGTCAGATAATAGGTGGATGGATAAAAGTTGGGGGTGAAGCAAAAATGAGACACTTTAAGCCAGTAGGACAAGAAAGCACTGATGAAGATCAAAGTCTGTTGTGTTTCTTTGATATAACCAAATAATACAACCTGTAATTCAGCCATAATGTGAAAAAAATCAATGTTTACAATACCGCATCTGCTAGGCCTGATCGATAATCAGCTGATCATTGATTTGTTTGGCTTTTTTTCTGAAGGTGCGCTTGTTTCCTGGACCACACCATCCCCAAAGGGGCGGAGCCTGTCTTAGGCGTTAAAAACAAAAAAACAAGAAAACAAAGCAGCAGAGGTGTGTTTTCACCTTTTCTTATCCCATCTATGACTACAGCTTCTGGTATGAACTGAACAATATCTGGAGCAGCATCATTAACAGAGGCTGCAGAATAAAATGAGCTGAGGCTGTATTTAGCAGCCGCCCCCCCACCTGCAGACACGCCTTACCCACAGGTCAAACAAGCCTGAGACCCTGTTTACTAAAGCAGGTTTATAACTACACTGTTATAAATACTATTATAGGGTTCTTTTTTATCAGCAGTGCTCAATGTAAACACCGGAAACTCGCAGCTGGGCATATGGAAGTTAACGGAGGTCAATTTATGAGGGACTCATTTTAAACTTTTAGTACATAAAAATTTATCCCAGATTATCTTCGCTGCCTGGTTGGGTGCTCAGGCATTAATCTAAGGAACGTCTCACATCGCTTACACAAAGCAAGACCTCCAGGACTCTGAGCTCAAGAGTTTGTCACAACACCGGCCCTCTCTGTTTTCCATCATCCTCCTCTGAAACTGGAAGTTGGACTCAACCTTCCCCCGATTTAAGTCTCTTAAAACCCCGATCCGAACCACTTCACTAAACCCATCAGAGCCCCGTTCTACTCCAGGGGTCTGCTGGCTGCTTTGGACCACACTTACCAGCCCGGACGGTGTCGGTCAGGTCGTGGTTGGCAGCGCTCCGGGGATACTCCTTCAGCTTCCTGCCGCTGAGGTTCAGACAGCCGCTAACGGAGGCTTCTTCCAGAGCCCGGTCGAGGGAGCGGTTCCAGGACGCCGGACCGGCCTGGCCCAGTCCGTTAGAGTTTCCTTGGAGAGAATTCCCACCGGCTCCGACCGTGAAGTTGAGTCCGGTGCTTTCCGCAGACCCCAGTAAAACCGAGGCCGCCATTACACGCTCCGGCTGTTAGCCCGCTATGCTAACGGCTGAAGGGGCGGAGCATGCGCAGTAAGGCGCGAGGAGGAAGCACAACAAGACAGACAGACACTGACCTACAGAGACACCGTCCCACCGGCAGACCATAATACTGCTGTATAATGCTACATTACTAACACAAATAATACAGATAGAGTTTTCAAGATTTTACACAAGACTAGATAGAAATACTTCGAATTTTATTACAGAAATACAATTAGAAATCCAAGAAATTACTTAAGAGTAAAAAAAGTACTTAGTAAGATGGCTATTCAAATACTAACTATTGGCTTTAAACATTTGATTTAAGGTTTGAAAAAGGATAATTATTTGCAAATTCTGGTATTTAAAAGCAATGGAAAAAGAAGTTATAAATTATGGATAAATATATGATAAAGTTATAATCTTTGGACCAGAGTCTTAAAAAAAAAAGAAGCTGATTAGTTGGTCACTTCATTTGGATGGAATTAAAATGATCTCAGATAATAAAGCAAAAAATCTTGGTGTTATTTTTGATCAGGACCTGTCATTTAATCCCATATCAAAGCTGTTTCTAGAATTTCACAAGTAAGACCTCCGGAGGACATGGGGAGGACTTTTTCCTCATTCAACTTCGTCTGGTCTGTTCCTGTTTGGCTGTGACACCATCCTGGAGAGAAATATCACCTGTGCTGTTGACATCAACATCTTTGTTTATAGATGTTGGAGATCTGCCTTTTTTCAGTGTAGTCCTGTTTCTCTGACTGTGACTGGCTGGATGTGCAATCTTCATCCTCCAACATGGGAGCTGGCTCAACGCTCGTCTGCCTGGCTGTGTGTTTCCTGGACGGGGCCGCCTTTAATAGCTGCTTTTTGTATCTCTGCTTCTGTCTCCTGAATCCCAGTTGGCCTCAGCAGATGGCCGCTCAGACTGAGCCTGATTCTGCTGGAGGTTTCTTCCTGTTAAAAGGGAGTTTTTCCTCTCCACCGTCGCTACAAGCATGCTTTGTGTGAGGGATTGCCTTTGAGTCATTGATTTGATGCAATAGACACGTTCTCCTTAGAAAAGTTTGAATCAATTTTATTAGATTATCTGATGAACTGTAAAGTGCCTTGAGATGACTTGTGTTGTGTATTGGCGCTATATAAATAAGCTGAAATTAATTGAATAGAAAAAGTACAAAGAAATAAAACATAAGATAGAAGAAACACTATTAAAATCCTTTTTTCAACAAATACTTATAAAACAAACGGAATATAATGTATATGTCAGAAAAAGATAAAGAATCCCCAGCAACGATCTACTTTTTACTATATTTTTATCTGATATCAAAATAGCTCAAGTTACTCAAGGTGGGTAGCGTAACCAGCAATTGTACTCAAGTAAAAGTAGCATTTTTCTCATACGATTATTACTAAAGTAAAAGCGAAAAAGTATGGCAAAGTACAACTACTCCAAAAAGTACATTTTTATTTAAAATGTACACAAGTAAATGTAACTGGGTCCATGTAACTAGTTATTACCCACCGGCAGAGATGGCAAAAGCACTCACTTTCCGTACTTGAGTAAAAGTACAGATACTTGTGTTAAAAAATACTCTGGTAAAAGTGGAAGTACTGATTAAACTTCTTTACTCAAGTAAAAGTAACAAAGTACAGGCTTGTAAATTTACTTAAAGTATAAAAGTAAAAGTAGAAACCACTTTTTTCATGCCGTTGCCTACATTTTAAATGGATGTCTCCCAATAGGACTAGATCTCCGTTGTGTTCATTTTCAATCATCTCGTCGTCCATACTACTATGCTAACGCCACCGCCACCAAGCTACAATGATTTGCCGCGAATGAATACCGCAGAATCTGTCGATTCATCTTGTAGTGGTGCGTCAAATGCAACGTAGATTCCCATCCAATTAGACTGAATTTGGTATTCATGACGTGAAAAATAAAAACGGTAACTCCATTGAAATGATTCAAAACTAAAGTAACGAGCCAATTTTTTAAAACGTAAGGAGTAGAAAGTACAGATATTTGTCTAAAATGTAAGGAGTAGAAGTAAAAAGTCGCCATAAAAATAAGTAGTAAAGTAAAGTAAAAATATCAGAAAAATCTACTTCAGTACAGTAACAAAGTATTTGTACTTCGTTACTTCCCATCTCTGCTCACCGGTGATTATTACAGACCAAACAAGAAGGCTACTAAAACACTGATCCTAAATACTATTATATACTGCCACTATAATACTACACATCATAAATATTGCTGTATATTACTATAAATACAATTGATTCAGATATAGTACTATAGACTGACCTTAATGTATGGGCCATTCCGCCAGCCCATGTACATAGGGCATTTTTGGGGTTATTTTTACTTCAGTGGGCCATAAAAAAAATAAAAAATGCACCGTATTTCTTATTCCTAGTTTAGTTTGATAGAAAACATCCAGGGCTTTGAAAAAACTCAAAATGTACATGGGTTGGCCCAACATTTTTTTTATTTATAGCCCCTCAAAGGGGATGAATAGCAAAAATAAATTGCTTTTTTTACAATCTCCCTGTATTTCAAGCAATGTGCTTTTAACAAAGGCAGAATTAGAGCACCATCAATTTTTTTTTTTCCATCAATGTGCGATCAGAGCTTGGTTTAGATTTATCCCTAGCTACCTTAATCAATTGTCATGTCTTCTACTACATTGAAATGCGTCTGAATAATAGTGGCGGGTAACTTAAAGCCTCCTAGTGTTAACCGGAGGAAGTAAACTCTGGACGTGACACTGCGAATGGACTCACTAACGACTCTGCACATAGTTTTAGCCTGTTTACTCTTCAATTTCTCTGCCTTGTCTTGCTGTACATTTTCCCCCCAAAAAATATGTAAAAACTAAGTAATGGTAGTAGAAACATCTAACCAAGGCATCCCCAAAGTCGGTCCTCAAGGGCCGCTGTCCTGCAGGTTTTAGAGGTTTCCCTGCGTTAGCACAGCTGATTATGATGATTGCAGTTCAGCAAAAGCCTGTTTATCAGCAATCAAGGAAAATTAGCTGTGCAGAAGCAGGGAAACCTTTAAACCTGCAGGACAGCAACCCTAAAGGACTGACTTTGCGGAAACCTGAACTAACCAAGAGACAATTAGGCCTCGGCCCTTAAGGCTTGGCATAATAGAGTCATATTAGGGCATACGACCCAGTGGGTAATGTGGGTGACAAAAGTGATCTATCACGGGAAAAAATTTAAATAACGTATTTTTTTCGGTCCCACAGAGACTATTCGGTCCATTTATGTTTAAACTGATATCCCTTTATTGTATTCAAGTTTTTTTATTTTGTTATGAACATTACCTACGATAATGTCCGCCTTCAAACTATTTTTTTTGCATTTTTCTACTATTTCTGGGTAAATTTGAGCAGTAAAATCAACATTTTTTGCCATTATAGCATGGTTTTTAATGCTTTTCGCAACTTCTGTATTTATTTCCTAATATTTCAATATGTTTAAGGAGCTTTGGAGTGGTTATTACAAGCACAGCACCTGTTTATACCCGCTTGTGTCATAAACGTCACGCACATAACACATTTTTAATTATTGGCCTATTTGTCTTTGAGCTCTGACCATACAAATGGTATGTCTGCCACCAGGCAGAGGATGTTTTTTCAATAAGAACACATGCTGGAGATTTAATACAGTAGATATCATTATAAATGTGGATAGTTTTAATGGGATAAGTGTAAAGTTAGGCTTCTGTTTCAAAAATTTGAGGAAAATACAATGTTGGGAAATATTTAATGTGCCATATCTTCAAAAGTATTTGAGTGTTGGCTACAATCTTTGGTACAGAGACACTAACATATGGTAGCAAATTGAACAATTAATAAGGGAATAATAGGATGTATATTGTGATTGTGCATTACATTCAAACATTTACAGTCACGCGCATTACGCTATTTATATAATTTTCTGCCTCCATCTCTAAAATCTGACCCATTAGAAGTTAGCACCTTGAACAAATGCTTCCATATAACCAAGATGTATGCCTGCTAATAAAATATATTGTTATGAAGTAATATTGAGTTTTCCATTTTGACCACAACCACCCCTAGATAATAAACTTTGTATAAATGTGTACAACTAATAAAGATCTACTGCCCACACTGTAAACTCATTCTAGTGTCCCAAACATGGTATATGATATCTATTCTACTTTATCAATAATATAATGACCACAATAGTGCTATATAACTACACCCGTAATGTGTAGAGTGACTGAATCTCAACAACAGAATCTTAATGAGCCACTATTCTACACTATTTTTCACAGAGTAATCATACATATTTTTATTTTTATTCTATTGCTATTCTATACATAAATATTTCTACTCCACTTCTACTCCATTCATTAAAAAAAGTTATTTTCCCTGACTTAAAAATAAACATCAAACATATCTAACATATAGATGTATTTGCTACTTTGTCTAAATTGCAAATCAAATTCAGTCATATTGCAACCACAGATAGGCTCACATTGGAAGGTAGCAGGACTTTCGCTCAGTTTTTCAACAACATTTCGAAACCTATCCAGGAGTCTTTGTCAGTTCTGTCACTCCATCCTCCTGAACACTCTCCAAGTTGGATGCAAATTTAATGGCCGCCCCTTGTTCTTCTGGATTATTGGAGTCTTTTGTTGTGGATGGGCTTTGTGATTTCATCTTTTGAATAATCATGGGAGTGCTTATGTAGTTTCTTTGGAATGCGTTCTATAACTGAACTGTAATTTTGTTAGAAGCTGAACCAACAACCCACCCCCCCTCTGTTGAGTGATGGTTTTTCTCTTTTGACAAAGATGGCTTGGCTTCTTTCACCCTCTTTAAAACCATTTGTCCCCTTTGTCCAAAATCTGAACATTTTGGTTTGAAAGGTGTGTCCTTTATAGTTGAGGTGCAAGTGTCCAGCTGACTTGGCCATAGTTACATGCTGTGGCTTGCGTTGGTTTAATTGTTTGCTTTCACTAATAAAGGAGGCTGTACAGTCCTCACTGCAATGGATAATCAGCAACACTCAGCTTAGGTTTGGGTGTTCTGTCTTAAGGATGAACCAGTTTTTGTCTAAGTGTGTTGTTGGGTTTGAAATTCACAGGTATGTTGTTTTGAGAAAATCCTTCAGAGTTTCTCAGAAATTCTTGACACATGGAATCAGAGTGTTTTTGCATCTCTGTTTTCTCCTCTGTGATGCAAGCAGAGTTGTTTATTCCAATAGTTTTGTTTTTCTGGCCAACTAACAAACTTCCAGTTTGGATAATCACATGCTTCAAGTGATTTCTTTTCCCCTCTGAGGGAAAACCACTGATCTCTTTCCATTCACTGGATTGCTGATTGCCCGAAAAAAGTGAAGCCACCGTCCGCCATGCTGGTACTCCCCACTCCCACTGAGACATGCAGTAAAAATGCCTACATGTGTGACATTTGGCTGCAAAAACAAGCTGTTTGCCAGCTGTAGGAAGACATTCCACAGTCAGTGGATGGACAAACCAAGAAAATCAATATATATGCCAATGTATCCTATACTATACTATGTATGGTAACATCAATCTGGCTATCTTGGACTGACTTGAAGATATTGACTGAATTAGCCATTCACATTATGTTTAATGTAAGACAATAAAAAGTAGAGTATATAGAAAGTAATTCACTGTGAAATGTCAATGTAGTAGTTGTTTTTGTAGTTTCTGTTGTATTTCTCATTTCTCTGTTGTATTTCTCATTTGAAAAGTTCTTGTGTAAAATATATTGCATGTTATGTTGATATAAAAAGCAATTTTATATATATATATATATATATATATATATATATATATATATATATATATATATATATATA
>NW_015152318.1:27180-39450 GCF_000732505.1 Cyprinodon variegatus
AAAAAAAAAAAGAAGCGTCGTATTTTCACGCATGCGCATTTCAGTGGAGTCCAGGGCCGGGTATCATGGCGACGTACGTGGACATCCTGAAGAGAGAGTTTCCTGAAATCGACACTGAGCTTTTCGACTATATCACAGGTGAGACGGCGCAGGGAGAGCGGCTGTCTGCCGGCCGCTCAGAGGCGCTCCTCCTCCGGGGGAAGGAGGCAGCGGCTGCCGGCTTCGGCCCAGCGGCCTTAGGCTGCCGGGTAGCCGCGGCTCTCTGACGCTCGGTTTCCCGGGGGGATTCAGTCAGAGCCGGCATGAGCGGGACACACCGAGCCGCTCTGGATTAAAGCGGCTCAGAATTCAGATTCATACAAACTACCACTTGGGGCCCCAGAAGAACAGCAGAGAACATGGCGCCATGTTTTACCGTAAAGTAATTGATATGGAGCTGGTTGGACTACAAACAGAACATGACTACAGATTCAGCACGTGTCTGTCAATCTGTTCCGTGTTATAACTTTTAAAGTAATCTAACATGAGGTCCTCTGACATTTAAATGTTTTACTGTCAGTCAGAAGGTGACCTTTCTTCAGAGCAGATGTTCCTCCTAATCAGAGCCTCAGTGGGACTTCATTGGAGCACATCTACAAATGTAGATCTGTAAGAAAGAAAAAAACAAAACCGGTTTAAGTACAAACAAAAAAATTACTGGACATTACACTGGATTATTCTAGTTTGTTGATCCTTTCCATCTGCTGGGGTTTCATGTTGATTCTTTCCCTGGGGGTCTTCTCTCAGATTTTGGTTTTCTTCCAACTGATGGAAAAGAAAATATAACCATGAGTCTGTAGAAATGGATTGAGAGTAAATGGGACTCTTGGTTGCAGGCGTGTTGGACAGCGGCGGCCCAGACTTCGAGGATGGTGAGGAAGTCTTTGACGCCGTCGGTGGCGTTCTGCAGGAAGTCTCTGCTGACAGCAAGAACGAGGACGACATCAAGGATATCTGTCTGCAGATGTTCAACACCCTGAAGCTGTGAGCGTCCTCTACCTCTGTTGTGTGCCTTAAATGGTTCTGAGTGTTGATGATGAGAGGGGGTCAACGTGTGATCTGTGTCTCTCAGGAACAACCATCGGCATCCCCAGAAGCAGATGCTGCTGGACGCTCCGGTGCAGCTCTCTCAGATGTCTGCTGACTCTGGTAAGAAACGACTCTGGAGGGGTCGTCATGTTTGAACGCGTCCGCCTATAAACCCCTCGGTTAGAGAGCTCAGGGTTTCTTTTATCTTGTTTTATTGAAGCCTTTGATTGGAACTCCTTTCTGTAACGACTGATGTCTGTGTGGTTCCCCTCAGGCTCCGCAGCCAAAGATATACAGGGAATCTGGATGATGAAACGTCCCCAGAACACAGTGAGTCTATTCAAAGATTTAAAAACTGATCTTAATCAATGGAAACTATGAAAATGTGCTGCAGCCTTACGGGCTGGTTATAGTCAGAAACCAGGTCCGTCAGCGTGTGTGTCGCAGTTAACGCAGATATGCCCCCGCCAATTCCGCAAACACTCTGCTGCTCTTCTCCAAAATTGTAGGTGACGCAGATGGATTGGTCAAATCTACATCCTCTCTACACTATGCGTATTTCCTGTTTGGAACCTAACCAGCTTGTTTTGTTTGTATGACCGCCATTGTGGAAAATGACTCGTGAAGTTGGACCAGCTAAAAGAGCGTGATGTACAAGAACGCTGGGACCCTTTTTCCACCTGGATCCTCGCTCTTTTTCATTCTCATGTCCCTCCGTTGTCGCACAAACTGGCCCCCTCTTCCTCACCGCCCCGGCCGAATCTGGACCCACAGCTAGTTCCTGATTGTCCCTCTTGCGTGGTGGCGTGAAATAACAGTGCAGACCACGCTTCAATATTGGGCATAAATCAAAAATATCTGCATCATACCTGCGACAAGCTCACTGCGACACACTGCTGTGGGAGTATAACCAGCCTTTACATAAAGGAATGGATATTAAGATCAAATCTGACAAATTTCCCCTTCATTGTTGAACCTCTGTGGTTCTTTCTGTTTTCTGTATCGTTTTTCTCTCATGTTGTTTCTGTCTCTGCAGACCGTCGATGCAAAGAAGTTGGAGAAAGCTGAAGCCAAGCTAAAAGCCAAGAATGAGCGCAGGAATGAGCGGGATTCTCAGAAATCCTCCGGTCCGCTGTGAGCGCCACCGCCTTTCTCCTTCTCTAACCTCCATCCTTTCTCCTCTCCTCTCACCTTTCGTTCTTACATCTGTCCTCAGAGTCCTGGAGGAGGCGTCGGCCAGCCAGGCCAGCAGTAAAAAGGACAGCCGGGCCGACCAGTCGGGAAAGAACCGCAGCTATGACATCCGCATCGAGAACTTTGACATTTCCTTCGGGGAGAGGTGAGATCTGCCCATCACCAGAGCCAGCAGCAGATGGCGCTGTTTACAACCAGACTTGATCTCTGCTGTTGTTGTACTCAGGTGTTTGCTCCAGGGGGCGGAGCTCTCCATGGCGACGGGCCGGCGGTACGGCCTCATTGGTCGGAACGGTCTGGGGAAGACCACGCTGCTGAAGATGCTGGCCAGCAGGAACCTACGTGTGCCGGCACACATCTCCATTCTGCACGTGGAACAGGAAGTGGCGGGTGACGACACAATGGCGCTGCAGAGCGTCCTGGAAAGCGACACGCAGCGAGAGGGGCTGCTGGAGGAGGAGCGGCGGCTAAATGCTCGCATTGCCAACGGAACGTAAGGAGGCACTATGGCGGCGTGGCATGTTATAGTTACAGAGCAGACGGTGACGTTTGGTTGTTGTTTAAGGGCTGACGGGATGGAGAGCGTCCGACTGTCAGAGATTTATGCCAAACTTGAGGAGATTGAAGCTGATAAAGCCCCCGCACGGTAACCATGCCAACAATACCGACATTTCCTCATATTAGTCGGTTTACCAATTCTTCCTCCTCTCTAAAACGCTTCGCTGTGTTTGTTACCTGCTTCTTTCTCGTCCAATCAGAGCTTCCGTCATCCTGGCTGGTTTGGGGTTTTCTCCCAGAATGCAGCAGCAGGCCACAAAGTGAGTGATGCTTGAACACGTGTTTTCCACGTTGGTGTGTAGCACATACAGAAGATGCGTGTTTTCTGTGTGCAGGGAGTTCTCAGGAGGATGGAGGATGAGGCTGGCGCTGGCCAGGGCTCTGTTCGCTCGGTGAGTTTCACCTTAAGTCATTCTTTTTCCCCCCTCAGGTCACCAGATTCCTTATAACTTGTCTGTGTTTTCCTCCAGTCCAGACTTGCTGCTGCTGGATGGTAAGTTAGCCCCACTCCCTAGAAGCTGCCCTCATGTCCTGTAGTACCCCATTATTAGCTGCAGTGTTATTTAAGGTTTCTGAAAGCTGTGTTTGTGTTTCAGAGCCCACCAACATGTTGGACATCAGAGCCATTCTGTGGCTAGAGAACTACCTGCAGGTCTGTAGCTGTAGCATCGCTAATTGAAAACAATTAAGTAATTAGCCGCCAGCTAACCTCAGTTTAATGACCCTTCGCCTTCAGACGTGGCAGTCCACCATCTTGGTCGTCTCCCATGACAGAAACTTCTTGAACGCCGTGGCGACCGACATCATCCACCTTCACTCCCAGAGGCTTGACAGTTACCGTGGCGACTACGAGAACTTTCTGAAGACCAAAGAGGACCGTCTGAAGAACCAACAGCGAGAGTATGAGGCCCAGCTGCAGTACAGGCAGCATATACAGGTACAACAGCTGCAGCACAGATATGGAGGGAATTTTCAGTTTATTTATGTAGCACCAATTCACAACATGTCGTCTCCAGGCACTTTACAGTTCAACAGATCATACAGTCAAATTGATTCAAAGTTTTCTATCAAAGGAAAACCAGTTGATTGCATCAACTTAAAGGCAATCCTTCACGCTAAGAATGCTTGTAGCAACAGAGAAGAGGGAAAAACTCCCTTTTAACAGGAAGAAATCTCCAGCAGAACCAGGCCCCAGAGTGAGCGGCCACCTGCAGAGGCCGACTGGGGTTCAAGGAGACAAAAGCAGCTGTAAAAGGCGGCCCGGTCCAGGAAACACACAGCCAGGCAGACTAGCTCACAGCCAGCTCCCATGTCAGAGGATAAGGAGAGCACATCCAATTAGTCACAGTCATAGAAACAGGACTATACTAAAAATCAGGCCGAGCTGAAACATCTATAAACAAAGGTGTTGATGGCAGCAGTGTGTTATTTCTCTCCAGGATGGAGTCGCAGCCAAACAGGAACAGACCAGATGAAGCTACTATGGGAAAAAGCAGAGATAGCAGAACGTTAGAGATTGAACTAACAGATTCTGCAGATTGGGAGAATAGAGATAGAATGATGAGAAAAAGAATGACTTTGTTTCATTATTCTCGGCAGCAAAGAAGACATTTACTAAATTGAAACTTGAAAATAAAATAAGATCTAGAAATGAATTTTTTTTTTAAACTTTAAAAAAAATAAGTCTGATTTTGTCATTTAAATTTTTTTAGTTTTCAATTTTATTTTGAAATTTTAATATATTTTTATTTCTCCTTTTTTAGCGTGAGTTTTATAGATCGTATTCTTTTACATTGTGTTTGGCAGTTCACATTCTGTCCGCTTCAAGCCCAATAAAACGCTCAACGCTCTCATTGAGCGTCCAGACTGACCAATAGAGAAGTGTCTTTGCTCCTCCTGAGGGAAGCCGCCCCCAGAATGGAAGAGGATGAGATCTGGGAAACACAATTTGAAATTCATAACATTTATAACCCTTTGTAAAACAACAGAAAAAAAAAAGTTATCTCGAAAGCTTTTTATTTTTTTTTTATTAAAACATATTATCAGTCTTTCACTTCAAGATTGTATTTTTTTCAAGTTTCCATATTTCCATTTCCTAAATGTGTTTTTTGCTTAGAATAATAATAGAAGAAAAATCTCCTCCATACCCAAACGGCTTTAACTGCATTATTCCCTCTCATGAAGACTTGATGTTTTGTTTTTAAGGTTTTCATCGACAGATTTCGGTACAATGCCAACAGAGCTGCTCAGGTCCAGAGTAAGATCAAGCTGCTGGAGAAGCTGTAAGTTTTCACCTGGATTGGGGGTTACAGGGAGGGTGTGTGTCAATCTTTTTATGGGTGGTTCTTATGTCCTGCAGACCGGAGCTGAAACCCATCCAGAAAGAATCAGAAGCCACTTTGAGGTAAGAATCTCAGGCCTTCACAGCTTCCTGATCCACCAGAATTGAAGTGATGAAATAATGTTTGTTATGGATGGACCGCTTGATGTTTTCCTGCAGGTTTCCTGATAATTTCGAAAAGCTGTCTCCACCTATTCTTCAGTTGGATGAAGTAGAGTTTTATTACTCTCGAGATCAGCCCCTCTTCTCTGGACTCAACCTGTCGGCTGACCTCGATTCCCGCATCTGCATCGTACGTACGACCAATCAGATCGTCATCAGTGCACATTAGGGAAGAATTTGTGGAACTGATTGTATAATTAATCAGAGTGGATGATGATGATATGATTTATGACAGGTTGGTGAAAACGGCGCTGGTAAAAGTACCATCCTGAAACTTCTAATGGGTGACCTGACGCCGGTCAACGGCATCAGACAGGCTCATAGGTGAGACCTTCAGACGTCTGAGTAGATCCGCTGGATCAATATTATATCAATGGAGGAAAGAAGATCTTAAGAATACGAAGTATTAAGGGCTGATTTGGGCACTTTTCTATCCCAGAGATCAAAACAATGAAACAACCAATGGCATTTCATTTACATGAGTTATAATAAACATGTTGTGGCACTCACATGTTCACCCTAATACCTAGTACTTGTCTCCTTGAACCCCAGTCGGCCTCGGCAGATGGCCGTTCTCACTGAGCCTGGTTCTGCTGGAGGTTTCTTCCTGTTAAAAGGGAGTTTTCCTCTCCACTGTCGCGACAAGCATGCTTAGTGAGAGGGAATGCTGAAGAGGCAATAAGTCAATGCAATCAGCTGGTTTTCCTTAGATAAAAAAAATTTAACTAATCTGACTGCATAATCTGGTTGAATTGTCTCTGTAAAGTGCCTTGAGATTACATTTATTGAATGAAATTAATCCTACTATTTCATTAAGTGTAAAGATGAAAGTACCATAGTAACCACTCATAATTCACATTTGCAGGACTGTTTAATGATAATATTTTATCACCCCATCAATATATTCTGAATTTTTCAGTAAACCTTTTTGCATAAAAATGCTATATTCGGCAGGACCTGAGCTGACATTGATGGACTTAGTTGGTCCTGTTGGCTGGTCTGCTTTGCTCAATGTGTGCTCCTGAATCGCCTTAAATGTTGAGTATTTTTTAGCCTCATCGTGGGAAAATGTAGGTTTTAATAACTTTGGGTAAAACCTGATAAGTTGAACTGACATGAGGAAAATGTTTGCCTTAAAACCATTCAAGTTCATTAACTCAGTGTAAGTTGAATAGAAAAATCCATTCATGTACATTTACAATTTTTATTAAGGTAAAGTGGATATCAACGTTTTATTTCGTAAACCGATTATAAGAACAGTTCGATTCCCACATTCAAATCCTAACTATGTTTGTTTGACATAAGTTGGAATTTAATTCTTTTATTTTCTGTATTTATGTCAATCAAGCTTTAGTATAGAAATTTATTCTATAAACATTCCGGCAATTATTAAGTGCTGACATATGCTGTGTCCGAATGTCTGCAGTGATCACTATATAGGGCACTATATAGTGGTTACAGCATTTTAAGTGAGTGTCAGAATGTCTAGTGGATGAAAAAGTAGTGGACTTCAAATTTCCCACAATGCACCTTGAAAACTAGTGATCATCCATGGTCACTAGTAGAGCAGATATATCCCTGAATGCTTTGCGAGGAGAGCCCTCCACCAAAAGTAGGACCGTGATGGGAGGCGGAGTTACGTGACCAACAGGGAGGGAAAAGTAGTGATCATCTGTCCGAACCATCAGTTAACCGAGTTTGCTATGAAGTCCACTATATAGTCCTCCCTCTATATAGTGACTGAGGTGTTTAGGGGTTAGGGCGAATGTTCAGACACAGCCATTACTGTTTTTGCAACTTTGAAGCCACACCCACTGTCAACCAATCAGCCAATGGGGTCTTATTGGGAAATTCTGCACAAGTACTTTCTCATTCAAGTCAAATTGTTCCTTTTAAGTTATGCTTCATTATTACACAAATAATTCAGGCAAATCTGTACAGTTAAATGTAAATGTAAAAAAAACGAGAACATTGGACTTAGCAGAGATTTTACACAATAATGAGTTTAAGCACTCAGTTAGGTTAATTACTTCAAACATGTGGGTCTTTATAACTTGATGACCCAGCATTCAACGACTGGCTTCAGCAGGTCATGGAGAATCATCAAGAGGCTTTATGCAAAGTGTGCAGATAAACTATAAATGTTACCGTTAGAAAATCCCACCGAGCATATTATTGAACAACTCTGAATGGAAAAAGTATTACCGGTACCAGCATTAACCCAGACAGACAGCAGACCTTTCTGACACTTTCTTCAGCGCAACGAGCTGAGGTTGTTTGAAGCCTGAAAACCGAAGCAAAGCAACAGCCAGCTGTTCTAAAACACATTCATTGATGCCGACAGCCAAAAGTCTTCCATTCCTGAGGAGTTCCAGGTCAAGACATACTCCTGATTTTGTATTTGTAGCCAAGATATTGTAGAGGAAGTAAAGAAGGGAGTTAATTCAACACTGAATTGCTGTATTAGAAACCCTCATCGTATTTTCCTAAGAAGCGAACATCCAGTGCTGTCAACACATCTTTGTGTTGTAACTTTACTCTTTAGGCCTTTTGTTGCTGCAGCCTGGTGTCTTTAAAAGCTACTGTATATGTAATATTTCGGATAGATTTGCAAGAATCGCTAAATTTAAATAAAAATATAACTAATTATCATCAAAACAAACTGTAACAGTAGGCATCTCTGAGAGTGACGGGGCGTTTTTGGGTCAATGAAGCGGTAAGCAATGAATCGGGACTTTTTCCTTTTTTTCTATTCAACCCATTGATAATTTGTCAGTAGAAATTTGGTGCCTTTTTTTTCGTTTTCACTCCAGTAACACATTTCTGTTTCTCAGGAACTTGAAGATCGGCTACTTTAGTCAGCATCACGTTGACCAGCTGGACCTAAACGTCTGTGCCGTGGAGTTGCTGCTCAACAAGTTTCCCGGTAGCCAAAGTGATAAGAAATCTATACGCTGTGGTTGGAGCGTGAGTTCTGATTGGCTGCTGTGTTTGCTCTGCAGGTCGGACAGAGGAAGAGTACCGCCACCAGCTGGGAGGTTACGGTATCACTGGAGAGCTGGCCACCAGGCCGGTGGCCAGTCTGTCAGGGGGGCAGAAAAGCCGAGTGGCCTTTGCTCAGATGACTATGCCATGGTACGGTGCTGCCATGATCAGCTGTTAGTGTTCACCATGGCAACTATGATATCATTTTATTCTTTTCTCTCAGTCCAAACTTCTATATCCTGGATGAGCCGACCAACCACCTGGACATGGAGACCATCGAGGCTCTCGCAAAAGCTCTCAACAAGTTTAAGGTTGGTGGGTTTGTTCTTCAACTGGATCCCGTGTCTCACTGTGAACCTCACCTGTGTGACTTCCCATCTCTTAGGGCGGAGTCATCCTAGTGTCTCACGATGAGCGACTCATCCGGCTGGTGTGTAAGGAGCTGTGGGTGTGTGAAAAAGGGAAGGTTTGGCGCGTTGACGGCGGCTTCGACGAGTACCGGGACATCCTGCAGGAGCAGTTCAAGAAAGAGGGTTACCTGTGAGCCACACTCCTCACTGCTGACTGAACACACCCACCAGTGACCTAATGGATCCTGGAGCAGCAGCCAATAAGCAGCCAGGGCCCATCAGAGGAGCAGAACTGTCAGGTGTCCTGCTGTACAATGTTTGGCTGTTTTGGGTCACCTGGCGAGGTCCCAGTGAACTCTGGATTGGGAACGACTCGAGCTAATTGTCAGGTCCAACAGAACCTGTTACAGAGTTTGAGATTTTATGAGATTTAAAGGACCAGAAAATAAAAAAAAACACAATACGAGTTTAGTCTCTGTTTTAATGTTCTTTATGTGACTGAAGGGAACCAAACTGTTCCTGTTGGTCCAAACATGCCTCTTGGAAAGACTCTTTCCTTTCTGACAGCTCTGGTTCTCCTCAGTTCGTGTTTGGGTCAGTTCTTTCCTGTGGTCCGGTACCGGCTACTTGGTGAGGAATCCATACTTAAGTTTGGAGGACACCCTGTTCATGTGGATCATTCTCCTGTCAGATTCTCCACCAACTCCAGAATTAACTCACAATTAACCATTAGCAAGCTAACGTTGGTCTCAAACTTAAGCTAGAAGCTTTTTGTTAGTATTTAATGCTACTGTCATGCTAATAGCTATTAGCATGCTATACTTACATCACTGTATATATAAATTTAAACACCTCGACACAAAAAAACATTTGTTAAACTTCCAAAAAAATTAAAAAAACAATTCACTGGACTTTTGTTTCCAAGTTTGAAGACGTTTCGCTTACCTTCCAGGAAGCTTTTAGAATTTAAAATATCAGGAATAGCGTTGAGTTTGAGGCTTTATACAGTAGCCCAACAAAGCCTTGTTTTTCATTAGAAAACATAGAAACTTCTTTGTTAGCCTGCCATGCCCCATACCTGCATTGCAGGCCAACAAAAGAGGCCAAACGACCCCTATTCCAAAGGGGTGGATCCGTTCATTCATTTCAATATGCATTTTTCTAAGCAAAAACAAGGCTTTGTTGGGCTACTGTATGAAGCTTCACACTCAAAACTATTCCTGACATTTAAATTGAAAAAGCTTCCTAAATGGGAAGCAAAATGTCTTCAAACTTGCAAACCATGTCCAGTGGATTTTTTATTTTAACTTTTTTGAATGATTATGACCTGGATGACTGAGAATCTTCTCCAACAATTGTTAAACTTCTTTTTAGACTAGGATTATTCAAATCTGTCAGCATGCTACTATAAATGCACTGCACGTAAAAGGGTTTTCAAGTTTGGAGTTAAAAAATAAATCGACTAATATTTCCAGTAATGTTAGCAGGCTAACATTACTGGAACAAAGAGTGACATTACTTGCCTTGGATACCCCTAATTAGGCTGAAGTGTTTCTGAAAGTTGAAATGCCTTTGGTCCCATGCTGGACTGATTCCCTCTGCTGCATGGATCTTGGATAAGTGGATGATTAATAGATTAGTTCTATACAGGGGCGGATCTAGAAAAATATTTATGGGGGGGCAGGAATTTTTGAGGTGTGGCAACATATGGCATTTGTTTACACTGTGCATTTGTGAACGCGCTTTTAGGAAATCCTATACACTACTGTTTATGCTCTAAAAACATTCTAAATGACTTCGTTTGGAGTAAATTCTGGATGCTACCCACTCAGGACACTTGGAATACATTGGACGAGCAGTATGGAGGAATATTGACACGTTTTTTGTGGACTTTTATGGACCTTTCTGCCTCGGGCACCATAGACCTCCATTATTTGAATGTCAGCAGACAGCAAGAAGCCTCCCAGATCTCCAGATGCATTTGAGATATCAAAAAAGTACTCCAGAGTGTTGTTCAGCATGGGGGTGAGTAGAAAATGAAGGCTAATCATGTTTTGGGTGTACTATTCCTTTAATAGGAGATAGAAGAATGATAACACTACTTCTAAAGGGACATTATCACAGGAAAGGTATTAAGGTAAGACACAGGTGCTGAGTCACAGATGTGAGAGATTGACTGTCAGAGAGGCAGCTTTGCAGCATTTGCACAAGAAGAAACTATAGAAAGAAAAAGTTACCCATCAGAGATCTATGGACTGAGCTGTTCTAAAGTGAGCATTACTACAAAGTAGAAATAAATGGGTCAAGGCACCCAAACAAGGTACTGGACATCCATGTATTGTTTACTCTGAACACACATTTACCCCATTTGTTCCTCAGTAACTTGACATACAGCAGTTAAGGTAACATGAAAGGGACATTTCATGCATGTAAATATGCTGTAGATAGAGCTGCTGTATCAAAAAAATCAACAAAAGGCAGGTACTGTATGTTACATCAAAATCTCCACAAATCTGAAAAGAAGCAACATAAAAATAAATTTTGCTTCCAGTCTGAAAAAGTACAGTAGTCTTTTAATCAAGAAGTAAATTTCTGTGGGGAAGGAACATTTTGATTTCCCAAAGGACAGTGAGACAATGTACAAGTAATGTCTTACATCAAATTTAAACACAACAGTCAATACCCTGGTAATTAATGGAAGGGTGTTTAATATCTCTTAAACAGCAGCGTACATTATATATATATATATATATATTCAATTTTTATAAATGACCAATTTTAAAAGCACAAACCTGCACTAAAGAAGCAAGAACTATCAGCTTCACGCAGCTGGAGCTCCTACTATTCAATGATGCGGTCCAGGGTGTAATCACAGTGCATCTGAAATGCAGGGTGGTCAATATCTGCGGGGCTCACGCAAATCACTACGATCATCACCTCCTGTGTGAACGCACATTAATACTGACAGTGAAAGATTGAGCAGGTTATAATAAAATGTTTTAAATTTGAAACCAAAGGTTTGAATAATTATATCAGTGCAATTTTAATCAATATTGTTTTTAAAGGCAATTTAGATGTTTTTTGATGTACAGTCATTGCCAAAAGTTTTGAGAATGATTCAAATGTTAATATTTACAAAGTCTAATGCTTTAGTTTTTATAAGGACAATTTGCATATACTCCAGAATTTTATAAAGAGTGATCAGCGTAACAGCAATTAATTGCAAAGTCAATATTTGCCTAGAAAAGAAACTTTTTTCCCCAAAACACATTTCAACGTCATTGCAGCCCTGCCTTTAAAGGACCAGCTAACATGGTTTCAGTGATTGTTCCATTAACCCAGGTATGGGTGGTGATGAGGACAGGGCTGGAGATCAATCTGTCATGATTAAGTAAGAATGACACCACTGGACACTTTAAAAAGAGGCTGGTGCCTGGCATCATTGTTTCTCTTCTGTGAACCATGGTTATCTCTGAAGAAACACGTGCAGTCATCATTGCACTACACAAAAATGGCCTAACAGGAAAGAGAATCGCAGCTAGAAAGATTTCACCTCAGTCAACATCAGTCATCTATCGCATCATCAAGAACTTCAGGAAGAGAGGTTCTATT
>NW_015152318.1:42650-44822 GCF_000732505.1 Cyprinodon variegatus
GTGAAGAGCACATTGCACCAGTGGTGAATTTGCCAATCCTGGTGTCCTCTGGCAAATTCCAAGCATCCTGTATGACAGTGGCCCTCATACCATCCTCATGGAGTCAGTTTCTAACCATTTGTGCAGACAGGTACATTTGTGGTCTACTGGAGGTCATATAGCAGGACTCTGGCTCCTCCTGTTCCAGGGGTAGTGGTCCTGCTGTCGAATTATAGCCCTCCTATGGCTTTCTCCATGTTTCCTGGTGTACTGGTCTGTCTCCTAGTAGTGCCTCCAGGCTCTGGAAACTACGCTGACAGACAGAGCAAACCTTTCCACAGCATTCTGGATGAGCTGCACTACAGAGCCACTTGTGTGGGTTATAGAGTGCATCTCATGCTACCACAAGTATGAAATTAAAACCAACATTTAAATGTGACCAAGATATCAACCAGAGAGCATAGATACTGAGAAGTGGTCTGTGGTCGCCACCTGCAGAACCACTCCTTTTATTGAGTGCATCATGCTAATTGCGAATAATTTCGACCTGTTGTCTATTCCAAGTGAACGACAGCATGTGAATTTGATTGTCAATGAGTGTTGCTTCCTAAGTGAACAGATTGATTTCAAAAAAGTCTGATTTAATTGAAGTTATATTGCATTGTTTAAATGTTCCTTGTAAGCTTTTTGATCAGTGTATATAATATGTGTATGTGTAAAATCTGTAGAAAAAAGAAATGTGCAAATTCCATCATGCTTCATCTTACAGGTCACGGTGAGGTTCACTCTACTGGTGAAAAGTGAGGTACACCCTTGACAGGTTGCCTGTCAGTCACAGGACCAGGAATCGCAACGATGCTGCAAGGCAAATGTGCTACAATCAGAGGAACCAAGCAGTTCAATTCAAGCTTTTTTTCTTAATTGAATAAAAAGAAAATCATTGGACTGTATTTCTTTTTCTCAAACTTCCACTTATAAAATGTGTTCTTACCTTGCAACAATAAAGGAGCAAATTTCACTCCATACTCAAGTTGAACTCAGGTAGTGTTTTGCTGCCCTCTACTGGTCAAATACCAGTTTTGTGTCATCTTCTGTGCCCTGTGTAACGTTACAAACAGAAATGGTTAGAAACAGATCTAAGCAGCCGATTTTGGATGTGAGGATGAAACTTTATTTCCAAACATGGGGAGCTTGTTAGCGATGACATCACTGGTCTCCTCATTCTGACTTTATTATGTCGGATGCAGTGAACCATCTGCACATCTGATTCAAAAAATGAAGCAGCCCTGCAAATGACTAGATGGGACATTGTTGACATGTAGCCTGGTTAACATTAAGGGAGACGGCAGAGTTATTTGCCTGGGTGATTAGTAACAACTATTGCTGTGGTTGGAGAAACTTCAAACACAAATTTATTGCCATTTTACATAGATTTGAACAAAACAGCAGATCACCTATATTACCTATGTCCTTTGAGACAACTTTGCATAACTGGTTAACATTTACTGATATAAATGCAGGGTAAGTAATGTATAAGGCACATTAATTTCTTTGCTGTTATTTCTGATGCGCAGAAAAGTTTCAAATGTAGTGGCAGCTCAGCCGTCTAAACTCAGGACGGCTTTATATTCAATTCAGTTTATTTATACAGCGGCAATTCACAACACATGTGATCTCAAGGCACTTCATAGAGACAATTCAACCAGATCATTCAATCAGATTGGTTAAAAATTTTCTAAGGAAAACCAGCTAATTGCATCGACTCATTGACTTGAAAGCAATCCCTCACACACCAAACATACTTGGAGCAACAGTAGAGAGGAAAACCCCGTTTTAACAGGAAGAAATGTCCGGCAAAACCAGGCTCAGTGTGAGCGGCCATCTGCCGAGGCCGACTGTGGTTGAAGGAGACAGAAGCAGACATACAGAACGAAGCAGATACAAAAGGTAACTGTTAACCATGGGCGTAGGTTTGCATAGGGACCATAGGGACATGTCCCTACCAAAATTTAGGACGGACCTATTTGTCCCTGCCAATAATTGGATGTGAGCAAAATGTTTATAATTTACTATACAGCAGCCGCTTCATTTCCTCTCGCAGCTTCTCTGCCTGGTAGCTGCAGCTGCCTGCTCTTTCCTGTCCCTTTCACATAGCAGCGCATCAACTGTGCTGCGCGGTTTAACTCTCTGATT
>NW_015152318.1:45287-47652 GCF_000732505.1 Cyprinodon variegatus
CCAGAGAGGCGAACATGGAGGATGGGACCATTTTCACTGCGCTGCTGATCGATTTCTCACTAAAAACAAGTCCTATAATCATGTCACGGTTTAACATCCAGTTTAATCAGCAGTCCTTTTTAAGCTGTTTTGTATTGTTATTTTAAACGCCAAGAGAATCTGTCTTTTTCCAACTTTTGTCACTTCAGCCTGACAGAAATAAAAGTCAGTCACCAAACACAGTTTTCCAACTCGTAGTGAATATTTATCATTTTTCATTGGTGTTAAAAGAGGATGGAAACAGACTGATAGCAGGACATAAAAACTAAGACTTACTAAAAAAAGATTAGTGTAGACTTTCAAGTAAATCTCGTTCTTGAGTAAAATCCTATAGATTACTTGTTAGAACTGTAAATTTACAGTCATGTTTATATTACTGTTTTTATATATATAGATTTTTTTTTAACTATTTTTCAAGGCTGCACTTTAAAAAAAATGAAATTGTCCAGAGAGCTGTTCTAAAGGAAATTTCTTCTTGTTTTACACTGTAAACAAAATGACAAATCTGTCTAAGATTACAGGATTAAGGACATTCCTGGTATACGACATGATATCACACATAATGATTTTTGAGAATTTGCCAACAGTTGCTCTTTATTTCCCAAAGATATGAGGAGGAGAGGAGAGAATGGATGATTCAGTTGACTGAAATAATCAGTTCCCCCTCTATAACATGGGAAAAATTTATTCACCTGCAGCTCTTTAACTGTGTTTATTCCTCTCTTCATAAACAATAAACTCTGTGGATTTGGTGACATTTAATCATTATTTGCCAGAGTTGTGAGAGGGGAATCATATATTTTATCCACCTGATATCCTCTGTTCCTCCTTTGATGATCTTTATGAAATCTATTTTCTATTTAAATGTTTATCTAACAATTTACAAATATTCCAAAAAAAGTTCAAACCAAATGTCTGATGCAATGCTACTGCAGACATTTTGAATTGAGAATTGAAAATAAATTTCATAAAGATCATCAAACCAACAGTCATATTTATTTTAACTATTTTGGATTTCAAAATATAAAATAATAAATTTTTCAAACATTATATAGAAAAATAATGACAGTTTTAAAATTCACAGGATTTGTTTATTTTTTTCCCATGTTATGGGGGAACGGATTATATCAGATGGCTAAAATATTTGATTCCCCTCTCATAACTTTGGCAAATAATGATCAAAAATCCACAAAGTTTGTTGTTGATGAAGAGAGGAATAAACAGAGTTAAAGACTTGCAGGTGAATTAATTTCTTCTCATGTTATGGAGGAGGAACTCTTATGTGTGATAGCATGTAGTATACTAGAAATGTCTTTAATCCAGTAATCTGTCATATTTTACATTAGAACGGGATTTACCAGAAAGTCTACACTCTCATCTTCACCCTCAGGGCTAAGCCCCTGATCTCCTAGAATCCTAGATCCTCCCCTGGTTGGCACCTTTAGTCCACTCTGGATTCTTGTGAGTGTAGTCTTTGTTCACTTTACAATAAAAAAAAAAATAAAAATTTTTTAAAACTTCGGTATTTATTCTTTTCCTGCTTTGTGTGTCAACTGTCACGGTTGCTGAACAACATAGCCTACGGTGGTAAAACCCGCCGAAGGGTAGACCTGTTTGAATTCACAGCCAAAACTCTTCCGGTCTCCTTATTTTCACGGACTTCGAAGGATCCAGTCTAGCAGACCGCGTCCTTGGAGGATGCAGTCCATGAATTCCAACAGAGCCATGGACAGCATGTTAAATATGAGTGTCACAGGAAAGGGTCTGAATACTTAAGACCATTTGATATTGTGGTTTTTATTCTTTAATAATTTGGAAAACAATTCTAAATTAGTTTTTTTTCTGTCAAGATGGGATGCAGAGTGTAAATAAAGAGAAATAAAATTAGATTTTTTGATTTTAGCAAATGGCTGCAATGAAAAAAAATATATATATTTTTCAATTTTCTGTACCCACTGTATCTGTCTTAATCCATGCTGGGTTACATCGTGACATTTAAAAAAGGAGGCATGGAGAGCAGAATAAAGTGTTAGCCAAGCCTTGTTGCTGAATAATACTATAAACCTGTCATTCAGCCGCACTTTATTACAGACGACTGTGATGTCAGCGATATGGCGGGATGTGTGGTATGCAGATAACGTTGTTTTTAGCTCTGGGAGTAGGAAAGCTGCGCCACAGGATGGTCCTATCTTT
This sequence comes from Cyprinodon variegatus, assembly GCF_000732505.1. Classification (NCBI taxonomy): domain Eukaryota; kingdom Metazoa; phylum Chordata; class Actinopteri; order Cyprinodontiformes; family Cyprinodontidae; genus Cyprinodon; species Cyprinodon variegatus. The sequence continues at coordinate 47,520 of NW_015152318.1, forward strand.
TCTACTAAAGAGGAGCTACTGCGCATTTTAATGAGAATCTATGGGCAAAGATTTTTGCGCCCCAGGACGGGAATACGTCACCAATCCGACAAAGAACAAGCAGCTTTACTCGTCATTAAACATTAAATGTTTA
>NW_015152318.1:48582-52399 GCF_000732505.1 Cyprinodon variegatus
AAATTAAACAATTAATAAAAAAGGATTACACATATGAAAACTTGTAGAGGTTGTAGAAAATGTGCATCATTTCAACGTGTTAGATCGGATAAAGGAGCTGAAATAAATCCAGCAAGGTAGCTAGAATTATGTTTTTGATTGTTTTTAGTAAAGAGGAAAAAAAAAGAAAATTTTATGTTTTACAACTAGGCTACATATTGTACATTATGTTGCATGGTGAGAAGCTTCAGCTTGTTTTAAAAGGGTTGTGAAGCTGAAAAAAAAGGGTTTTTTACAAAAATAAAGTTTGCTTTTCAAACCTGCAATGAGAAACTACATTTGTTTTTACGTTGTTGTCTTTGACCAATACTTAAATTAATTTAAATTTTCTTAACACTTCAGTGTGAAAATACATAAAAAAAACAAAAAAACGATGCTTTTACAAACAACTGGATCCTGAAAACCACATGAAATGAATGTACTTTTATTGATTTCATGTAGTATTTAAAGTTTTGAAACGGTGAATTTGGTTTTCCTGATACTGAGGTAAAAAGTGCAATAAATAAATGCAGAACTTTCTTCACTTTTTTTAATATGTTCTTTTTGCAAAAAACACAAGCAGAACATCCCAGAGGAGAAGAGTGACCCAGACCCAAATGGATCACAGCAAGTATCCTCTACCAGACAGCTGGGGGCGCTGCTGGTTACAACAAAGCCATGCAAATGTTGTCCTGCCCAAATATGATCTGGTTAAAAATTCACAGAATCTGCTGATATTTAAGAGGGGATATTAAGTATTTATCAACAAATTGATGAATTAGCTCATTTTATGCCACTTTGCCTGCAGAGAAATGTTTTTAAAAGTATAGAGTGGATGGAAACGAGGAGTTTAATAGTTCTGGAGGTTCTGCAGAAGTCGGAGCCCTTCTGTGTTTCTGTAGCTGCCGTCTGAGCATCTAAGCATTTTTCCCAGCTGTATGGATTCTCATGTGCATGTTTAAATTTCCCTTACGGTTAAACTTTTGCCCACAAACATCACAACTGAACGGTCTGTATCCTGTATGGATTTTAATGTGACTGTTCAAGTTCGACTTTTGGTTAAATCTCAGTCCGCAAAAATCGCAGGCGTAGGGTTTGTCTCCCGTGTGGATTCTCACGTGAGTCATTAAAACAGACTTCTGGTTGAATCTTTGTCCACAGACATCGCAGCTGAATGGTTTGTCTCCTGTGTGGATGATCATGTGTCTGTTTAAAGCCGACTTGTGGGTGAATCGCTGCCTGCAGAGATCACAGCCAAAAGGTTTCTCATCTGCGTGACTCCCCATGTGTCGGTCCAGGTGCGCCTTTCGGCTGAACCTTTGTCCACAGACTTCACAAGCGAATGGCTTTTCTCCAGAATGGATCTTGATGTGTCGGTCTAAATACGCCTTTTCGTGAAACCTTTGTCCGCATTCATCGCAGCCGAAAGGTTTCTCCCCTGTGTGGATTTTTATGTGTCTGTTTAAGTGGGATTTCCTGCTGAATGTTTGTCCACAGACCTCACAGCCAAAGGGTTTCTCCCCAGTGTGTATTTTCACATGTCTGTTCAGGTGTGTCCTTTGGCTGAATGTTTGTCTGCAGACATCACAAACAAACGTTTTTTCTACTAAGTGGATTTTCATGTGAACCTTTAGATGATTTTTCCTGTTAAAACTTTTACCACAGTCGGCACAGTTAAAACACTTCAGACCCGCCTGGACGTCCTCCTGTGAGTCCGCAGTTTCCTTTTCGCTAAAAGTGAGCAAACAGCTTGGGCACCTTACAGTCGGTTGTCCCGCCATGTGGCTCTGCAGAGAGCAAACGGTGAATTGTTTGCCACAGCCAGAGCAGCTCAGAGTTCTGCTGATGGCGTTTCCACCCGATTCCAGACCGATTCCCGACACCCGATTCATCCGATTGTCGAGGTCATCAGTTCCAGGCACATATTCAAGACAGTGCCCCATGTCATCTTCACTGACTTCAGTCTCTGAAAAGCTGGATGCATCTTCAGGACTTTGAAGTTCCGGCGTCTGGCCGGATTCTGCATCTCCATAGTGCTCATCATCAGGTTCCGCTTTCATCTGCTCAGCTGAACTGCTTTCTGGGAGATCGATGTCTGTTTGATGATGAGGAAGCTGTGGGAACAGAAGTTTCTCTTCATCATCCTCACTCTTTATGACAACAGCAATGACTGGAAACCTGGAGGCATGAGCCTCTTCCTTCACACCGAGCTGACTGCTCCAGAGTTCCTCCTGCTCCTGCTTTATGGGTAGAGGCTCCGGGTCGCTCTGGTCCGCTCCCAGACTCTCTTCAGGAGACTCTTGTTTAACCAGAAGCCTCTGCTTAACATCGCCAGGCGGCTCTGAAACACATCAAGATCACAAAGCTGGTTTAGCAAAGATTGAAATCAAGAAAAAACTTATCGCAGTTACAACCGGTTATTCTTTTTAAATCATTCATTATTTTGTATGCACTCTGTATACAAAATGACAATAAAGTTTAAAAGTCTAAACCTTTATAAAACACGCTAATATTTGTAGTGGTTGCTGATTTACTTTCCCTTTGAGATTAATTAAGTATTAAACTAAATAAAATGTGTGATGGACTCATAACGTGATTCTAATATATAAATAACAGCATGTCCAGGTATGAATGCAGTTTGGAAAGAACCAACCCCCCGCCCCAAATGCTTTGCCTGGATGACGATGGCGTTCAGTGGTACCTGCAACTGAGCAGGAACCAAAACTGAAAGGATCGCCCCAACAACAGAGGTGGGGCGGCGTCCTCAAGCTCAGACAGGAACAAGAACACCTGCCAAAGTGGGTGGGGCTTCTGTGTCCTGTTCTTGAGCTGAGGGTCCTATGTACCCGGGGCGGGGGCTGGCCTGGGTCTGTGCTGGAGCTAAAGGACGACAAGCACTGAGTTATTTAACAATTCTTTACTGGCTTGATTAAAACCGTTTTTATAAAAGCAATCTACATAGCATCTAATTAGCATTCCCTACTGTTTTCTCTGTAAACATTATTTTCTCTATTTCAATCCAATTGAAAAAAAATAAAAACTTGTCTGCGCCACGCTTCTTCACACCCACATCTAGTCTGATTGGTTTTCTCGGCACAAGACACTAAAATTCAGCAGGCAACTTGACCCGACGCCACTAGAGAAATGCCTGCACATCAGGACAACATGAAATCTGTTTCCAGAAATACGTTTGATGTGAACCAGGGAGACACGTTATTAATACATTAGTCTAAACTTTATAGGTCTGTTTGATCGACTTAGTTATAAAAACAAAAATAAAACTCAAAAACTCAGGATTGTCTTGTGTTAAGAGCAACTTTCCATTAACTGCCTAAACATTTTCTCACAATATGCTAAATCCATGCTGAAACCGAGCTAGCGCCGCTAGCAGCACCTTTAAGAAGAGTTAAATGGGAGTATTTTAGGTGGTAAGTAAATACAAACAGACTAACTAATCCTCTATTCCTTTCATAACGAATAAAGAGTATAAATAATACACCCGGAATCTGGATCAATCCATGGTTCTGCTCCAGCATATCTTGATTCCAGCATTACTTGCATTGCAAATACAAGTGAGGCTGCACATAGGAACAAACAGCTCCCTCTAGTGGACAGCAGTAACACTAATAGTGCTGCTAAGTGAATCTCTAATTAATCAAACTGAATAGGGCTGCATTATATGGATTAAAACTAGTATCTCAACATTATTTAGCTGACTGGAAATATGCTTATAATACACATATCTAATTTTTTTCATAAAGTAATTATTAAAAGACACATTTGAATCAAAGCGTTGTTT
>NW_015152318.1:53242-58442 GCF_000732505.1 Cyprinodon variegatus
CACCGTGACGTCACTGACAGAAGATGTGAGGAGTGAGGTGTTACTATATTAGGGCTAAAATGGCCGCTCCAAAACTTAGTGATCACGACCAAAATTATTACTTTCATATTTTTACAGATTACTACTTACTAAATTCATTAAATCACCACGAACGTATTCGTTTTAGGTATAGATAATGATCCATTGATTATTCCTTCCTGACCGGACCTTTCCTTTAATGAAGGTCAGCATCAGTCGCTACAAACAGGCAGCTAGAAAGTTAGTTATCTCTCCTCCCTCTGTGTGGAAGTGGTGGTTGTGTTGTCCTGAAAGAAGCTGAGCAGACAAACACCTGAGCAGAGACTCCACCTCAGCGACGGCTTTTTGTTGAAGTAAATCCATGTTCTCACACCACATGTATCTGGTTTTAAAGTGTGGATCCTCAAAAGAAGCAACATTTATCAGGTGAGGTAAGCATATTTTGATTGATTGATTCTTGATGGATTTAAACAGCTAACCATCACCCTGCAGCAGTGGCCTGACATCTGTCTGTGTCACACTCTTCATCTGTGAAATCCAGAAGAGGCTTCAGAAATTTCTGAACTGCTTCCAGAACTTTTATCGACTGGAGGGTCAGAACCAAAGGCCTATTTTTCAGGTTGGCAGAAAGGACCTTAGAAAGTGCTTCAGAGCCCCGTCTACCATTATCATCCTTGATCCCAAGCGAGTGGCAGTTTCTGTGATGAGCTGAAGCTTTGGAAGTCCAGATGTAATTGTTCTTCAGCCAGTTCTCCTCTTTTCTTTTCTTCCAGCTGTAGAAGCTGCTGTTTTGTGTGACGCAGGTGTTATCCATAATTTGTCCTGCAACACAACAAAAACTAAGCTTGGATCCTTACACACTTAAATAACATTTAGATTAAGTAAGTCTGTGGTGTCAGTTTGCTTTAAATAGAGATAATTAGCTTTAATTTGTTTGCCTAGCATATTTTTCCCCCCAAATCAACAGATTTTATGTTGCCATCTAAACTTACCGATAGCCAGAAGAAGTCTGTGTCCAAAACGTTGCATCCTTTGCCATTTATTTAGGTGACATTAGCTCCTTTATCAGTAGCAACGGCTGCAGGACTGTGCTTCCAGACATCCGTCAGGTCTTTAACTACATGCTTTGCAGTGTGGTATTGAGGGAAGCAGCTCGTCTGGAGACACACTTTCCAGTTTTCTAAGTACAGTGTTCTGTCAGATGAGCATACCTTGTCAGACCGGCATACCTATAGTCGATACGTATGCAGAAGATGTGAGATTTGCCCTTATCCCTTTATTTTGGAAGAAAAAATAGACTTTAAACTACCTCAATGGGCGTGTATCCCTTTAGTTATGTACAAAAAAAAACAGTTTAAGGTGAGATCACCATACTCTTCAAAAAACATCAAAAAATAAGTAATTAAATTGTTTTTTGTCTGATAAATTACCACCTACTAACTAGTATCGTGGGGTTTTTAGCAGCTGTATAAAACCGCCTCACCCCCGAGCTTAGACTGGGATCATGTCTTTAGTCATGTTGCACCACTGGAACTGTTTCTCTCATAAGACAGATCATGGATTAGTGAGTTTTGTTACGCGGACAGGAGGCTGTGATGGCTTCACAGCCTGAGCTGCAGAACAGTTTTTCCTTATTCCTCTTCATTGTGGTTTTTTTTAAGCGCCTTTCACACCTTGATGATTTAGCCAGCGTATCCCTGACGTCCCAGAATCTTCTAAAAACGCTGACATACGCCGAACTTTCTATGTATTTGTTCAATTTTGGGCGTATACATAGAGTATTCATAACCAGTCTAGAACTGTCCAACGACAGCCTAACTTATGCATCAGGCACAAAGCAGTGTCATGTCCATGAAATGTCACAAGCCAGCGTGCTGAGGCGGGGCAGCAATGCCCCAGAGGCGCCTGGCGTGCATAAAAATATGCCTTTGGTCGTATTAACCTAGCTGCTGTTTATCGCCCGCCAAAAACAATAAAGAAATAAAAAGAAAAAAAAAGAAAGAAGGAAGATTTGCAGTCGCAGCAGATCCAGACTCATGTCTGCCAGGAAGTTTGTTGTTCTTGGGTGTGAAGGTGGGGAGGATCCTTCATATTCACCCTATGAAGTGGATGAAGTCTGGAGGAGTACTGACCATTCCCTTCTGTGAAAACCCTTTTATACCAAAACGCTGCCAATGTGTCCTTATACAGTAGCTGTAAGAAAGACGTTCAGCTGTCGCCTGGAACACATCAAATACATTGATATGCGTTGGAAATAAGTAAGTGATGTGTTATGATCAAATAACTAACCTGTAACTTATGGCCCACATAAGGCATACCACAGGAAATTTTGAGAATGCCCAAAATTTTGCGACATACTTGCCATATGTCCACATGCTTCAGTGTACTTCAGCACGCTCATAACTTATACAAATTGTACCCATAACTTATCCAACGTATGCCAGCATTTTTGCCAGATTTTCTGTACATCAGGCATACGCTGGTCTAAATCATCAAGGTGTGACAGGGGCTTCAAAGAAGAAAAACATGTGTAGCACTCTTTTTGTCAAGACTTGCTGGTATAGTCAATAAAATTCATCTTTCTGCTGTTCATCCGACACTTTGAATCCGAACCACGGCCATATAACAGAGGCGCCGTTTCTTTTTTTTGCTGCCATCAATATCCTCTCCCTCCTCCATATTTTTACAGAGCGAATGCCGGCTCACAAAGCAGAGACCCACGCACTCAAACCCGGGTTCTTGCTCAGGGAGCCAGAGTGGCAGTCCGGCTAGTGGGGCTCGAACTCAGAACCTATGGATTCCAAGCGCATTGCCTAAACCACTAGGCCGCCCCTGCCTATTAGTTTAATCAACTCCGAGTAAGTCCACTCAGAGGCAAGAGGCGCTATAGCTGCAAAGGAGAGGGATTGCTGCTCGAGTTAAAGCAAAAAGTTAAAAGGGGGCCGGTAAGGCAAAACCGTTTAAAAATTAACAAAACAACCCCCAACTTGGTGGTCCAATGGAAAAACAACAAAAAAAAAATTTTCCCGGGCAAAAATCACGTTCCTACTCAGAATTGTAACAATAATTGTAAAAATCTGAAGCATCAACATGGGCTAAATCCTGACGTTTTCCACTGTATTGTAACTGGGTGGTTTATTAGCTGAAAACTGTGTTTACATAATTTAACTGTTAATTCCCACCCATTTCTGGCCCTTGAATGCATCACTGCCCCGTTTCCCCCACCTTCACTTCTGTTTTACAGGGTTATTAGGCTCATTAATGTATATAGGCACCAGGTGTGCCAAGCAAGCTAGGAGAGTCAGGTCCATGGTGGTGTGCAGTTGGATCCCTGTTGGATGAGCGCTGTCACTGTGCTCGTCAGGCTGCTACACCGGGATTTGGATCCTGGATATTTGTGCTGCTGGCAGGAAAAAGGATTTTTGATGTCACCTATAGCTGGTTCTGTATGTCAGGTCGCTTTTTATAATGTTGCCATTCGTTTGTTGATGTGATTTCTAATTGCTTTGTAGGAAGAGTTTCGGGGGGGTTGCACTGCAGTGTCTGAATGTACCCGGTTGTGTGGCTGATAAAGGTGCAAGCTTTTTATTTTACCTTATGGCTTTATTGTAGGCCGACACTGTCAGTTTTTCGGTATTTCAGATTGCTGCTGTTGCATATTATGCTCTCACCTAGGTGTACTTTTTAGATACTCTTGGTTAACTACGGTAGCTAATAGGTTTTCTCTAGAGCTGGGGTTGCAGCACAAGCACTACAGAGCCAGAACAACAGTTTATTTTTCTGAATTAGCTGATTTAGCACAGCTCTACAGCACTGGGTTGACGCAATGTGAGATTCGTTTTCTGTGGTTTAATATTATTTTTTTTTCATTAATGTGTGTTGCTACTAATTTGGTTTGCAGTGTACTTTTAAAGTCTCAGATTGTGTCTAGTGTTGTCACAGGTTCCTGTGCCTTATTGGGATTTAAATTGGAATAATATATTCTGGGTTTTTTTAATTGTAAAAAAGTGTATAATATATTTGTACACTATTTCTGTTTCATCATTTTAAGCCAGACCTACCTATGTACGTTTAATTGGGGGACCCTAGGTCGCTTGATACTTTTAGAGGTCTACCAGTTGGCTTTAGGGCCACGTCCTCAGTGTTACAGCATACAGAACAAATCGTCTGGTTTATTAACTTTTCTATTTCCATTTTTAAATCCAATGGAAGTTCTATGATCAGCAAATCTCAATCCAGGTGTTTGTAGCTTGATTCAAGACATTTCCTGTCTCCAGTCCTCCAGCTGTCCCTTGACTTTGGACATGTCTCTGACTCCCATGAACAGGTGGATGCTGAGGAAGCATTTCTGAGGTGTTGGACCTGGAAACCATCCTCAGAGGGCTGGAGTTTGACACCAAATACGGATTTCCCAAACATTTTGTTTGTTAAAACATATTAAAAAATAAAATAAAAACATGTTTATAAACTGATATTTTCCATCACTATACGGGCCTCTTCTTTAATGTGCCACAAACTATTACAAGTTTTAAGATTCAACAACTTTAACTGCATTTAAAATGTTTGGCGGCCATATTGGAAAACTCTACAACACAAAGAGCCTGGATAACTGTTTCCGCTATCATAAGCAGTTTAAAGCTTCCTGTAAACATGTCTAACCTAAAGAAAAACATCCAAACCTTTCGGGATGAAAGCTGCATCCAGTGTTTGGCGTCTCTGCTCCTCCGCTGCATCCAGTCGCTGTTGGACCTGCTGTCTCCACATCTCTGTTATTTTTCCTCTCCAGACTATCGATCAGCTCTAGCTGAGCTTTAAACAGCCTCTCTTCTTTTCACAGATCAACTGTCGCTGGTTCTATCTTATAGTTTTAATAACTCGCCCGCTGCTGTTCGATAAAAAAAAAAAAAAACAGAGAGAAGACGGAGGACGATGCCTCGACTGCCGCCATTGGCCCGGAGATGAACGTTTAACCCGCATCGAAAGCTCTTCTTCTTCTTCTTTTGTTTATTGGCGGTTGGCTAGCAACGTTTGGTCGCGCATTACCGCCACCTTCTGAAAAGGAGTGTGGATCAGAATTTTTAAATGTCCCTACATTCTAAAATAACCGCCCTCCCCCCAAAAAAGTAAATAAGATATATATAAGATATGTATATATATATATATATATATATATATATATATA
>NW_015152318.1:58648-62336 GCF_000732505.1 Cyprinodon variegatus
ATTTTTATAGAATAGACATACATAATTTCTTCTGTTTTGGCCTTCTCTTCTTGACCATTTTCTTGTTTTCCTCTCTATGTTTTGTACTCAGCTGACTTTTCATGCTGTTTCAAAAGGAATGAAAGATTTTTTTCCAAGCACTAAGCTCACTTAGCGGATTGTTCCTTCGTATGTTTCCAGAAAGGCAAAATTAAATAAGACAGTCCTTCTTTTCATTGTAGACAAGCCATCTGCTTATCTCTGCTTATCTCCATTTTTCATTTGTGTGAAATAATAGCTGCATGATTCAGGACAGCAGACGTGATAGAGGAGAGCAGGAGGCGGGGTTACCAATGTACTTGCTCTGGAGAGCAGAGTTCGCTGCTTTTATATGTTGTCGCCAAAGTCTCCAGTAGCAGAAAAAAGATGCTAGATTTGGCGCTAGTTGCTTTTTCTTTTAAATAAAAGTGACAGAGGTGTCTGAAAAGTCGCTAAATGTAGCAACAGAAGTGCTAAGTTGTCAACACTGTTCTTTGCACAGTTTTCAAATGGTTTGCTGCCTGACTGTTTGGGACCTTTCTGAATATATGCAGCAAATGGACTGATCCAATGTGGTGGACATAGCAGGGGTGGGGGGATGAGATGCACTTAATATTATAAGCATTCTGATGGCATTTTAGCAAAAGGATATTAATCCAAAAGAAATGATAATTATGTGCACAAATAAGGAATAAAGGTACTGACCATACATGTAACCAGTTTTATGGGAAACTGCCTAATATTTCCCTAATGGTAATAGGACTAATTACACCAACAGAAATATCTAAATACTTAAAGCTTTCAGGTTTGCCTCACAAACCCATATGAGGTCCACAAATTTTTATATTTTTATATATTTTTATATATTTTTCAAAAGATCAATCACCCAAGAAAATGCCTATCAAACAAGACACAGAGAGGATGTGCAGAACAACTCACTCCAGGATTGATAGAGAAACCAGAGGGATGTTCTCATCTTATTATTTATATTATTAACTTATCTTTATTTTAGTCCATTCAATATGTTTAAAAAAAAAACTTAATTTCCATCATATCTACCATAATTAAACACCCAGAGAAGTGCTGTATTGTGTCATGGTAAGTTTTTATAGAATCTACAGCCTCCTAGAAGGTCTGAATTGTTAGGCTGTTTTGTCAGTTGTAAAAAAAAAAAAAGATAAAAACATAATGAGTGAAGCTTTTAAATCCTTAGCTGATTACCAAACATTCATACACAGTGTAGTTTGCACAGGATTTGATTGCACTGGTTCCTGTATTAGTGCCATTAAATCAGTAATAACCTATTAGTGTCCCATTTTTTTTTACTGGAATTGCATAGAGTAACTAATAAACACAGTTGTGAAATTCCTAGTTTACAGTAAATTTAAGATGCAATTTTAGTAGGGCCCATTCTTCTTTACTTCAATTCTCTAAGAATCACCATAATATAAAAAATAATGTATACTGTGCGAAAGTTTTTCCACATAACTAAAGATAAATTATTGTTATTCAGTAACATTCACTGTGCTTTAAAAAAAAATCCACAATTTGCCACTTAGTTTCAGTTTCAAAATCTCACTCCAAGGTTTGGTAAAAAGTTGGTTTAAATCAAGATTAAAAACATATTTGTTTAGAGAAGCCTTTGAATGAGCTGTTTAATCCTTATTAAAGTGTGAGGTGTAACTTTGGTTCCATTTGCTTAATCAGTTTCTTTTTTTAATCTTTTTAAATATATCATCCACTTATATTAATGTGTCACTGATTCTTTGTGTTCCTTCAATGCCACTGTAATTGTGCTTTTTTATTTAGTGCACTTTAAATAGTTTTCTCAAGAAATGCAAAGTATCAAATAAACTTGTTGCTATAATCTATGACCGCTAAGCATCAGAGGGTCTCTATACTAGATGAAGCATTGTTGGAAGCACCCAGCATCCTTTCCTAGTTCTTTCCTCCCTGTGACTGATGACAAACATCAACTTTACTTACAAATATTCTGTTCTGATTCAGCCTGTTTGTTTCTCCTAAAGTATTCATATCAAACTGTCCAAATTATTGTTTTATTTCTATTCTGCCGATTTCTGATGACAACCTGTCCGGTTCTTCTAGGTCAGGGGAGTTTAAGATGATAGCTACATCAATTAACTTAATTCAATCTTCATTTCACTCTCATTTTAGATAACTTTTTTTTTTTTTTTTCTAAAATAAAGATTAAAACTTATAAAACAAACAACTTCCCTCTTTTCAGTCTCCAGAGATTTTTCCTTTTTTGGTATTCCCTGAATCTGTTTACATCTGCTCTGTTTGAAACGGAAGAAAAACAAAGTTTTTAAAGGAGAAGTCCCGTCACATTCAGAATATAAACTTATGGAAGTGCTTTAAACATAAAATTATTACATACTGTTCAATAAATATGTTTTTAATTAAGAGTAATTTCTTTTTAATGTGCTTTACTGGAGGCATCCATGTTTGTCAAAGAACACTACTGCCACCTACTGGTTTGTGACGTCACGGTGCGGTATCGGCTGTTGATCAAGTCCCAGTGGAATAATCAATGATCCATTGATTATTCCTTGCTAATTGGACCTTTCTGTTGATCCAGAAAATTCTAAAGATTGTTTATTTCTTTTGGGCCCATTTAGAAGAATTTTATTCAACTGCCATCAAGTAAAACGGCTATGAAATAACAGGAGATCATCGCTAAAAACAGACCGGAAAGCAAAGAGCCTTAATTTACCTTAATCTTAATTTATTAAAAGAAATGTAGCAGCTCACAGCAGGATTTCTGTCTTTTTATAGTCAATAAATAAAGAAATCTTACTGGTACTGCCCTTTGGGTCATTTGCTGGATAGACAACCACACTGTAGAATCAGGAAAGGATGAAATGCTGGATTTTAAAGTCTTTGTATGTGTTTCATAGAATGTCTTTCCTTCTTAACCATGTTCTTATTTCACAGGTTAAAGAAGATAACAAAAAAAGGACAGAGTGAATAAACATAAAACTTTATGCAGAAATGATTAAAAACAGAATATAGAGAATATCTCTGAACCCATTGGCTGGATCAGAACCAAATCATTTTCTAAAACCAACAAAAACTACTGTTTCAACCTTAAAGGATGAATAAGTCCTGAAATGCTTCTTTGTCTCCCAACAGAAGCAGGATCCTGTTTTTATACTGAGAACCAGCTGGAGGTCCAGCTGAGACATAGAGGATTCTGTTGGACAATCTGTCCCCTTCTGGATTTAATCCCAGCTTCTTGTCCCTCAGAAACGCGGAGCTGGATGCTGCTGGAGGTTTGCAGATGGAGGAGGAGGTGGATGGTGGGAAGAAAGCTGTTCGCCGCTGAATTTGTCGCCAAGCATACGGAGCGCTGTGTTTGAAAAGTCCCTCAGAACTTCCACCGTCTCCCTCTGCAGCTGCAGGGACTCCTGCACAAACTCCTGCTGGCTCTCCACCAGCAGCTGCACGGACTGCGCCAGCATTTCCATGGACTGGGACACCGACGTCAGGAGCATTCGACCCGCCCGCTGCTGCTGGAGGCTCTGGGAGGCCAGCTGGGCCACCTGCGCCTGAGACTGGTGCTGAGATGACCCAGGAGGCAGCAGGTTGGGGGAGGCGGCGTTTGAAGAGGAGGGGGGAGGAGGAGGGAAGGAGGAAGAGGAGTGTGGTG
>NW_015152318.1:62364-77390 GCF_000732505.1 Cyprinodon variegatus
CCGTTAGTTGCAAGTGATGAGGAGGAAGGACGGAGGAGCAAAGGAGGCATCCTGGAGCCTCCAGGAGATAATGGAGGAGCTGCAGAGAAGGAGGTAGAAACGGCAGCATCTGAGGGGAAACTGGAGGAGGAGACTGCATGAGGGGAGCTCTGGATGTGGTTCTGGTTCTGATGGGTCCTGGAGTACGTGTGGATGACTCTTTGCCTGGAGTCTCTGGCCAAAAGGTCCTGGGAGGAAGCAGCTGGAGAAGAAAAGCACAAAAACTTAGTCTGGTCCTCTGGGTCTTAGCGCCACACTGAACAGAACCAATCGGGTTTTAGGCAGATTCAACTTCTCTTATGTTAAAGAAGAAGAACAAACATTCTTCATCTTCTTACCTTCATCATCAGCCTGGCTGAACTCTGGGGAGGAACCCATCAGTTCTTCTGTGGAACATCAGAAACATTGTGTCACCAAAAACAGAACCTTTGGAACCGACCGGACCATGCCCATGGTTCCAGTTAACTCTCAATGTTTCCTTCTTTCATCCAAACAGAACCAGCTGATCCAGAGGGTCAGATGCCACAGAGGAAACCCACAAACGGACCCACCCTGTGTAGAACCACTCTGCATCTATCCCCTCTGGGTCTATTCGTTCTGTGTCTACTTGTTGAAATCCTTTAAAGACATCTTTTTCAATTTTTTTATGCATTTTCCGCTCATTTTACACAAGTATTAAAGATTTAAGAGAGTTACAAACATTAATAAATGACAAAGTAAAACATAAATACCTGGATGAAAATTAGATAAGTTAAATAATGAATAAATGGAGTTAGTTCTCCCGTCTCTTGAGCCCAATTTTGGACTGTGGAAGTTCTGGTCCAGTCCGTTTAAAGATGGAAGCGGAAACACAAAAGTTAACTCTGCAATGATCGAATCAACTGGGCTGACAGAACACGGACTTACCGAGTTCTTTCTCTGATGAGGAGTGAGGCGACTTGTCGAAGGAGAGAACTCCTCTGTTAGACTCTGAGTTCTCACTCAGGCTCAGGTAGGAATAGGGGGCTGCGTTCAGGAACTGACCTTTCTGGAAAGTCTTTGGAAAATCCTCATCGGGACTCATGTCCTGATCGTTCTCGCCATCTAAGAACCCGGACATGAAAGCAGTTAAAGTACCAGCTGGAGCCTTGGTTAGATCTGAAGTTAGATTTGATTGTTCGCTGCCTGAAATGGCCAATTTTCTTCAGAAGCCCACAGCAGACAAACCACAGAGATCCAGTTTTTAAGCAGCTACAGGCAGGTCGGCTACTTCTGAAGTTAGCTCAGTTTAACTTAGGAGGTTTTTACTTTTAGTTCTTGTCACCATCAAACAGATTTTATTATCAGATCAGAACCAGGCAGCGGGTTTTCAGCCATTGGTTCATTTTTAAGGCTAAAGCGGTGACCCAAAGGAATGTCTTCCAACCTCAGCATCCAGGGTTTGTGATGATCACTCACCCACTCCGGGGCACTGGACCCCTAAACTGGATACGTTTCTAGTAAGACCAGTGAATTTAAGCGCGGAGAACAGGATCTGAATAGGACTTTGGTCCAGACTTTAATTAGGCCGCTTCAGGACATTATTCAGAGGTCTTTTTGCCATGCTTTGGATCATTGTTCTGCTGCAGAACCATAGTGTGATGCGGGATGTTCTGGTCAGGAGCAGATTCTTCAAAGCAAACCCAGAAAATCCCACCACCATGTCAGACTGTAGGTGTTATGTTCTGGTTTTCTTTGGTCACATATGGTCCACTACTGATTCATCTGTTCACAGAATATTTGAGAGGCTGCTTGCTGCAGGAGAATCGATTCATGTTTTTTTCCCCCTCCGTTTTATTTTTATCCATTTGCTCCTGGGCGTAATTCTCCATCCCGTGCTGTGGTGGCGCTAAACCTATTTTGCCCTCCTACCTCGCTTCCTGGTTATACTCTTACAGCAGTGTGTTGCAGTGAGCTTGACACAGACATTTTTGCTTTATGAGACAATTCCGGGTTGGGTCGGAATAAAGAATGAAGTTCAATTTTCCCCACTCAGCTTATTTTGATCTAACATCAACCTTTTTTTAATGTCGTGAAATGTTTCAGTGTGATTAAAAACCCTAAATGAACTGATCAATGAGGAGGCAAATACTGTTCCCAGCTCTGTAGACGATTACGTTCAGACTTCTTCTAACCTCTGTTAGGACTCATCATCAGGATCCTGTGGACCATCCTCTCCACTGGGCCCAGTTTCTTCTTCCTCAGGTTGGGGCCGTTGGGGCCCCTCAGGGCCAACATCCGGCGCTTTCCATCACATTTAAGGTCGGCCCACTTCTTCATGATCTGACGAACCTGTGGAACCAGCAGAAGGCAAAATCCTTTGAATGGATGAACTCCAGGTCAGGTGGATTCATTCATAGTGATGAAGCTCAGCGGACCTCTCTGTGGTTCTCTCCCAAACCGTTGATCTGATCTGTGATTTCTGCCCACTTCTGCTTCTTCAAATCCACAGACACGCCGCAGTTAAACTTCTCTGGAGGGAAAAAAACGCTCAAATGGGACATTTTCACATAAACAAACAGCGATGAATAGTGATGCCCTTTAGAACATGACCTAGTATCCTTCCCCCACTGTCAGGGCCTTAAGTTAAACATGCTAATATAAAGAAACCTCTAGCTTCAAGTTCATCTTCAACTTTTCATTGTTTTCAGGGTAAAAAACACATTTTGGTTCTTCAATGAAATTCATATTATAATAGAAATTCATCATTAACATTTCTACTCAGGCAGAATGAAACCAAGAGAGGGAAGAGATAAAAAAAGTAGGAAGAAAGGGAACAAGGATGGAAAGCCCACAAAGAAGAGAAGGAGCCAAGAGGCGCACAGCAGCTGTGGAGGAGCTGCACGGTCCAACAGCTCAGGTGGGACAATCTGTGGAAAGGTCAACAGTCTGACCTTTATGGAAGAATGTTTGCAATCTGTCATACATCATGTTGGAGAGACAGCAGAAAACTAAATCCCCTCAGTGTAACACAGTTGTAGCAGTATCATGCAGTGGGAGAGAGAAGCTGGTTGATAGAAGCTTGATGGCACTAAATCCAGAGGCTGCGAATGAACCAAGACTCAGCTGAAGGGATGGGTTAGAAGGCGTGTCAGAACGGCCTAGTCAAAGTCCAGGCCTGAACTGAGGCCTATGGCATGACGTAGAAACTGATCCTCTCAGAAGTCCTCCATCCAATCTAATTGGATTGGGAAAAATTTCAAAGCTCATAAACCCTTATTCTTTATTCAGGGTTTATACAGAAACCATTAACTCCAATTAATTGATTTTTATTCTCTTTTAATGCTCTTAGAAATAATTTTAATGCCATCAACAAGTACCCATGGCTCTCGTGTGTGTGTGTATATATATATATATATATATATACAGCGGATCAGCAGAAGCTCCTGCTCCTTCCTAAAAACCTCCCCTTCCTCTGCCAACGTCTAAATTATTTCATCTTCAACTCTTTAGGTTTCAACATTTCTTAAAGCCCAACAGGATATTATATATATTATATTAAATGTCCAAATGTGCGCTCTAATCATTATATATGGGACTATATAGTGGATACAGCATTTTAAATGAGTGTCTGAACTTCTGCTGGATGAAAAAGGAGTGGATTCCAAATTTCCCACAATGCACTTTGAAAAGTAGTGATTATCCATGGTCACTAATCGAGCAGATATATCCTGGAACAATTTGTAAAGCATCATGGGATTGGTTGTCACAGCTACCCGCTGTCGCCTATGGCTGTCACTTCCCGACACGACACGCAGAGTCACGTGACCAATGGAGAGTGAAAAGCAGTGACCATCTGTCCCAGAGGTCATTAAACCGAGTTCACTATAAAGTCCACTATATACTCTCTGCTCTATATAGTGATTGAGGGATCAGGGGTTGTGGCGGACGTTCGGACACAGCCAGAGATCCTGTTTCACATTTAGGGGTCAATGGGTCAACTTACTGAGGAGGATGTGTCTGTTCTTCTTCACCTCGTCCAGCAGCATCTTGACCTCTGTGTATGAGAACCTGGGTTTGGGTTTTAACCCTTCCTTTACTCCTCTCTGTGAAAACTCTTCATCCTCTTCACCCCACAAGACTTCCGCGGCGCTCGGCTCCATCATCGCACTCCTTTCTGGAGAGTCCATCTGAACACCGTTGAGCGCCGAGTCCATAATCTACAGGGACCTAAAGTGAAGCGGAGTCAGAGAGGAATGATGGATGAGAAAGAGAGAAGAGGGTCATCCTTATCTGTAGTTGAGGCAGTCACAGTGGAAGACGTGGACTGACTACAACCCTAAACAACATGGATACCAAAATAACTCAATGATCAAAATCTTCTGATGAACATATACAGCTGTTTGGTTTTTTTTGGTGGCTGTTTGGTGCGGCTGGTCGACCATAGTCTGCCAGACAGAGCCCGAAGCTTTCTTTCTGAAATGGGTTGTTGTGTGATGACTTCATTATCCTTATTTTTCAACTTTATTCTCCTAATATTACGACTTTATTCTCATATTGTTACAACTTTATTCTCTTAATTTTATCACTTTATTCTCGAAAGAAAAATCTCTAGCCTGGCCCAACTACTCCATTGTATATTTGTCATGTTGTTACCTGTAATATTGTTTTTTTTCTAACCAATATAGCACTTCCTCCCTCTGCTCTGATCATGACTCAAATGATGCCTGAACCTCTTTCTGTTTCTATGCATCAAACCAAAGGAAACATTTCGTGTGCAGAAAGTTCCCTTACATAAAAAAAAATAAGCATCACATCTGTTCTTGAGGGATGATGTCTCATTTCAGTCAGTAAAAGGAAACGGCTTGGATCAAACTAAATGACCCAGATTTTCTTTTGCTTTGAATATATTCTGATCTGCGCCACAGTTTAGTTTCTCATCCTGATGCTCCAGCTTCCTCTCACTTCTTTCTGGTATTAACAAAAGGATGCAATAAATATTCATGGCAAACATGACTCTTTGCTCACAGGATGCGTCCCTTAAATTAATCACATCTCATTGCGGAAAACAAAGCAGACAGCTGTGCCACTACTCTACAGTCTCACTTTGATATCAGAGCACTAAAATCAAAAGAACTTCATTCTCGATAAGCTCTATTTCCATATGCACAAACAAACGTCACCATAAACTTTCCATTTGTTTGATAAAAACAGTCCATTATCTTCTGTAGGTGCTGCTGATTTGATGCAACAAAAACTCACAATAAATAATCTGGCTTTTGATGTTTCAGAGGGAAATTATACAATTTCCTTCCATAATTATCATGTTATGCATTAATACTTTGTGGTAATTTTGTGTCAAAATTCTGACAATCTTAGAGTCAGATCTTTATTTGCTATTTGATGTGAGAGAGGGGCAAAAGGGTTAATAAATGTCCACAAACTAAAGGGTAATCTAGTTTAATGGTGTTCATAGTCAGTAGCTGACAGCAGGGTTTAATAACTAAGCAGCAAAAGATGAGGGGTCTGTTTCACAAAGCAGGTTTAACTAACTTAAATTCAAATCTGCAACTTTAAATTTATCTAGCTTAATTATGGGAACTCTGAGTTTTTGGTTTCACAACCGCTGCTATGAATTAGCTCATCAACCCTAGATAGGTCCACTCAGAGTTGAACACTTGTGTAACGAGTGTGAGAAGCCATGCGAGAAATCACCATGACAACAGGAACTGCTTATTTCACACTGGAACTAGAGATTTTAATTGAGAATGAAAAAGAATGGGGGGTGGGGGTGGGATGGAGAATGTCCTTCTCTTCTTGAAGTATTCCCTGGATAATAAAAGAAAAGATTTCTACAAGAGCAAATTTATTTTGTTATTCCATGGATTGGAACTGATGTCCATGATCTTCTGCAACTCTCTTCAATAAAAGCCATGTGATAAATTGCACGTTATATTTGCATTTTCAAATTATACAAGTTATGTTTCTAATTTCTTAAAGCTTGAATTACTGCATATTTTAAAAACATTTCTTGAGTCCTTGAGCTCTGAGAGTTGCGTAGGATCCATTAGGAATACTGTGTTGGCATTTGTATTGATGTACAGCCAGAAACTGACAAAGGAATAATCAATTAATGGATTATCTGTTTACAAATGTTAGGGTTAAAGCCTTGTACTCTAAGATAAATACAGTTTATGAAACCCCCTGTCATACCATGACAATTTAGACCAGCATTTGCCTGACGTATGAAAAATCGAGCAAAAACGCTGACATACGTTGGATAAGTTATGGATCAGTTTTTATGAGAACGCTAAAAAACGCTGCCACACATCGACATACTGCAAATATGCTGCGGTCAACACAATCCCAAGGTGAAATGTAGCATTGTCTGCAATTCTGATCCAGTTTGAAGATGAACTGCAGGAATAAGGTTTGTTTCAAAGACTGGAGAATTCAAAATGTATATATCGTTGCAGACCACTAACTGGCAAACACCAGAAAGGCTAAGATGCCTTTGTTAACTACCTCATTTGACGAGTCAGAATGATCATTCAAGATATCTGAAATAAAAAGTCCGTCAAGATTTAAAAAAATGTTCAAGGTATCTCTAAATATTTTTGAGATTCTCCAAAGGAATTTTGACAAGTCGAAAATATAATTTTACATCTCTTTAATGTTGAGGACTGCTTTGAGTTTTAACTGCGGGAACAGAGACAGAGGCAAACATGACGCGAATTGGCTGAAGAGCGGTTATGTGGGCGGATTTTAAGCGGACAGACACAAGGCAACGCAGACTCATGACGATGTCCCTAAAGTGAAAGCACCTGCTGAGGTCAAAGCTGAATGTTGCTGTGATTTGCTCATGCTGGCCCAGTCCCAGTCCGCCCCTAAACACTAACCCTAAACACTGGCCCTAAACACTAACCCTAAACTCTCCATTTGCATGTTCCCCGGAGGTCCGTTACATTAAGGATTGTCCCAAACCACCTAGTGGTCAGCATCAGTTCAAACTCGCTACGTTCAGGGAGCGGGCGTAATGGCGAGCTAGCTGCAGAGGAAACATTACCATTCAAATGTAGGGGTGTGGGAAATAATCGTTTTGGTGATATATCGTGATATTCGGCTGCCCAATATAATATCGATCTTTCACTTCTTAGTATCGATTAAAAAAAAAAAAAGGGCTACCTCTGCACCACCACTCTGGCAGAAAGCGCTGTGAAACCCTTTAACTGTGCGTGCAGCACAAAATCTGTATTTGAGGCAGTCACAGTGGAAGAAAACCCCACACAACATGGATAATAATACCTAATCAATATTTTCTGATGAAAATATACAGAACTTGCTGTTTTATCTCATCATTTGATTTTGATAGCAGGGGAAAACATGGCAATATATAGTGATACTGCAATATCGTGATAATATCGTATCGTCACCCAAGTATCGCGATATGTATCGAATCGCAAAACTCATGCCAATACTCACCTCTATTCAAATGTAAGTTCTGCTGGTTTGCTGCCTCTTTGTCTCAATAACAAAAAATCCCAGGTTAGGAAAAAATGTAAAAGTCATCAATCGCTAAAGGGAAGGTCCTCTATGAAACAGCATTAGTAGTTGACCGTATAAATGTGCTTAAAAAAGGGGCAAATGTTTGATGCCATGTCAACCTGCATCACAGAGCTACTGCCATGCACTGTTGCCATAGCAACAACTGCTTTATTTTGGGGAGGGTAGAGGGTGTCGCCTTCTCCTTTACACCCTCTACCTTCTATCAAGCTGCGAGTGTGACTTCATTGGGAGAGAAACTCAATATTTAAAGGTAAGGGGGCAGATTTGATCTAATTAAGCTCCTCCAATCATCCCTTAATATGAAAAAAAAATCATATTTGGACATTAAACTTCAAGTTGTTTTAATTAATGATACAAAATAGTTACATAGTTATTATCCCTAGTAACTTTTTGGGAGAAGTACTAGTAAGTATAACTAGTTCCTTTTTTAAGTAACACACCCAGAACTACTGGTTTACAGTTGCTGATCTATTATTGAAGAGCAGAGATTAGCCTACGTTCAACACTAGGGGGCAGCAGCGTTTTTTCATCAACAATGATGAAATTATTTCGTTGACGCCCCTTTTTTTCATGATAACGAGAACTGATTAGTTAAACATGGATCTTTGACAAAGAAAACTTGAGCCGACTAAAACGATCACATATTGTAATGACTTAAATGCAGCTAAAACTATTAATAGTTTTCATCCTGAAGACTAAGACTAAATCTAAGATGGCTATAAAAAAAAAAACACTGGGGGGGCAGTACAACAGTGTTAAAGATAGCCATGATGATAGCCATGGGAGATGTTTAAAAAAAAAAAAAAAAAAAAAATATGCAACACTCAGCTCTGTGAGCCAAAAACTTTCTGATATTTAGTGGAAACCATCACATGAGTGCGCTGTAGAGCTGAACTAGGGATCATCAGCTGGTATCAACCAAAAAAAAAAAAAAAAAAAAAAAAAAGACAGACCTGAAGATAATAAAGGAGACGCTGCTGTTATTATACATGAGACAGAGTACAAGCAACAAAACAGATTAAGCCGATGAGCGGCAGGATGGGCATCCCGTGGTCATCAGTGGTAGTGGTTTCTGTGCGTTCATATCAAACCAAAATGAAGCGAGTGATTTCCATATTATCCCTGCATAGTAACGCTCGCTAATGGGAAAGATGAGTTTCAAGCACATATCTTCCAAGCACACAATCACAGAGAAGTTCCACTGAAAACACAGAGAGAACATACCGACATCTCCTGGAAGCTGAGAATCTGGACTTCTCTGTTAATTCGCCTGACGTTAACCAATCAGGGCCTGGAGTCGTTTAGCCTTTAAGCTTCATATGTTTTCTATGCTATCTTTGTGTTAAGGGACTTCATTATTTCAATTATTTCATATGTCCAGGCCGATGCCAATTTAAAGAAATATATCTTAGCAGTGGTGTATTTATAGCCTGTTTCTATCCAGAGGATTTCAATATGGGTCAGAGAGCCTAAAATTAATTTCTTATGATAGGGTTTAACTTTTAATTTGGCCCAGACAGAGGATTACAGCAGGATTCATTGTGTGTTGTGGCTGGTAATGTAATGTAAATCAATTTATTGTCCCATGATTGGGATATTTGTTCTCTGCATTTGACCCATCCTCTTGGGGAGCAGTGGGCTGCCACTGTGTGGCGCCTGGGGAGCAATCAGGGGTCAAGGGTCTTGCTCAGGAACCCAGAGTAGAGACTGTGGGGATGAAACCTGGGTACTTGTACCTTCTAAGAGCACAAGCGCACTGGTCTGACCAATAGGCCAACTCTCCCTTATTGGTTCCAATAGTACAGCTGCCTTAAATGCTATTTACTGGTTCACAAAGTCATAAAGTTATGTGTTCTGAGAGCAATCTAAGTACATTATACAATTTTATGTTTGATTTTAACATGAATTTTTAAAATGCCTATACATTGTACTTTCAGAAGCAAATTGTCTTCATCTTTACAATAATTGAATATTTTAAAAGATTTTTTCAGTGTTTTGAGATGTTTTAAAATTACACGCCTTATCCTCAAACTAACCGTGTTTTTATTTTCTCTTAATGTAATAATTTGTTGACCACCCATTCTTGTATTTTTGCATGTGTCTCTCAAGGCTGTATTAAAAACACTCCTTTTATAAATCATATAATTTTCTGCAGTTATAAATCTGACCTTTAAGCATATTTACTAAAATCAAAGGGCAAAACCTAAATAAAAGAATGTTTACCATAAAAATAAACTGATGGTAAAAATCTCAGTTAATCTAGTTAATGTAGAAATGTGCTGGTTTAAGTGAATATTATATTTTTGACTATATCTTGTATATAAAAGAGTTTATTTCCTAACTTAGAATAATCCAAGTCTAAATGTCGTAAAGCCCGTTATATGGCTGCTGTTAACAGTTTGCGCATTTGTTAACGAGCTAATTCATCTGATTTAAAGTGAACGTTGCTTTGGGTCACGTGTTCAGCGTGAGCCAATCAGCAGCAGCGCTGCTGTGTCTTTGTTGAGCCTGTCCTCCTCCTGATGGTTCAGTCGGGGAGAGGTCTTCAGACACCACTACGGTTTACATGGCCGCGCCGCTTTTTTTAAGGCTTGAAAAAATCGTGAACCTTTCGGTATTGACCAACTTGCTAATCTAGAATGTTTCGGTAAAACCGATGTTAGGTTTTCTGCGTTATTCGGAGGTTTCATCGCGGCTCGCGGCGGCAAACATGGAGGACAGCGTCACCGTTTTTTTATGGAGCGGCTCTCGCATTCTTCTCTTTTGTGTAGCTTAAACATGTTCGTTTATTTCAAACGAACACTAGTTTGGTCAGTATTGTAAACAACAGAGAGTGGGAAATAATTACCAGAAAAGTAAAAATGGCGCAGACCTCCACCTTCTTCCTGTGCGGTTCTCCCGAAAGTTCGGAGTGACGCGAAATGCGCAGACTCCGCTGTCAGCGGACCTATTTCCTCCCCCCCCTCCCTCTTGTTTTGGACGCGCAACATTTTGACCCAGCTGCACGCCCCCTGCTGGCATGGAAACTGTTAACACCAACCACTACATTTCCATCCAAAACAGACAAACCACTCAATGATTCATTTTTTTAATTTGATCTTTCACAAGTATTGATTTTATTTTAGAAACAGAACATCAAAATTAGCTTTCTTTTCAATAAGTCTTGAGTATAGCTCTTCTGTAAATGTCATGCGATAACTACAGGGGAAAACCAAATAAAACCTTAAAAGGAATGCTTTCGCAGACACAATTTTTCTGAAAACATACTCCTATCAGAAGATGTCGTTAGCGTTATAAGGTTGAATTTCTTTTTCGCCGTTAATGTTTGAATTATGTCGAATGCATAAAAATTTGTTTTCCACCGATATAGTGACTAAGAAATGTTTTTACGACGAAAGGGATTTTTGTTTCTAAAACTAACTAAAATATTTAGCATTTTATTTACCCCAAACTTTATAAATGCAACTAATCAAAAAATCCTGAGAAAAAAATTTTAATGGGATCTTGTCAATTTTTCTAGAGTATCCTCTAAAAATCAAACATCTGGTTTTTCATTGTAATGACATATATATATTTTTTTGCCTTTTAATCAGTAGAATTCTTAATGATTTGGCTGCTGTTTAAATGGCTTGGAGTCATCCATACCTTTCAGCTCCCATTTCAAAAGCTGGATGACAGAAAGAAGATGGGTGGCCTGGAAGATGCAGTTCCATGTTTGTCCGCTTGGTGTCCTCAGAGTTCTTTCTTTCATGAGAAATGCGTACTTACCTTCTGCACGCAATACCCAACTAAATCTGAAGAGGGCGCCGTAATACACGTGTTTTCAACCACTTGGGAACATGTGATACAGTAAAACGAGCTGCTGTGGAGGGGAGCTGACCAATGTTGGAGAAAATGGGGACTGAACCTGTGGTTGAGAACATCAAGATGTATTCTAATAAAAGGGAAAATGTGCACTCAACATTCCACGAAGCATGATGCCTCGTGTTAATCGTTCTGCATTTGTCCATCTCTATCATCTGGTTGAGCTGTCAGGTGATAGTAGTGGTGATAGAGCTGCTGCAGGGGCTCACTTTCCTTGCAGGGATCATTACTGTGACCTGTTCAAGTGACCTGGGGATACCTTATTGGAGCAAATTTGATACAATTACAATTAAAACCCCACAATAAAATTAAAGCACTCCAAAGGAATAGTCAACAAGAGTTATCCAACAGGCCACCAACTAAAAAACAGTCCCAATAAAGAATTAGAAATGAACAAAAACATAAAGAAGTGCAGCTGAAGTTCTCTACTGAAAAAACAGACTAAGTTGCTCAGCTTATTCAATTCAATTCATTTTTATTTAATAGTGCCAATTCACAACAGATGTCATCTCAAGGCACTTTACAGTTCACGGGATGATACAGTCAAACTGAGTCAAAGTTTCCATCTAAGGAAAATCAGTTGATTGCATCGACTCATTGAATCAAAGGCAGTCCCTCACTTATTCAGTCCTGTGCTCCTATCGCTTCATCAGGTTGTTTGCCTTCTGGTTGGCGGCTTCAATGCGGGAAACATTAACGTTGGCCTGCACAGAGAGGAGAGAGAAATAAATCAGGATTCAGTTTGCTTCATTGCATCAGCTGATGGCACAGCTTCACAAAATTAAGTTAACCATAATTACCAGGGAGGAAGAAAGCAAATGTTTTTTTGTTTTTTTTTGTTTTTTACACTTATATGAATGAAAATATAAAAATTTTCTATGCATCTTTGTTATGCCCTTGGTTCAGTGCTCTGTGGAGCCATATTTAGCAGCGATTCCATATGCAGGTGATTTTGGGAGATGCTTAAAGTGTGGGATACTGTTTCAGAACCTTGCCCTGCTTTAAAACCTCTAGAACTTCCTCTGTCTTTGAGGTTCCTTGGTCTTTTTCTCTAAAGAACCTCTGAGGTCAGAAACATTTGCAGTTACTCATATTGAATTACACAGCTGATCCATTATTATGGTAACTCTAAAAAGCAGTTTCTTGTGAAACAATATTTTTTTAGTTTATGCAACTTTTCAATTGCTTAAAAAACACACTTAGTTGTCTTGGACATCATCATTATGCACCCTGTTTTGTTTGTCTATAGGAAAATGTCGCAGTGAAACACAGTGAGGTTTGCTGCTGTAATGTGACAAAATGAGGAATGGATAGGTTAAGGGGGTGTGAATACATTTAGAAGGGATCTAGATGTAGCCTTTTTTCTGCTGCTACAGCTGATGGAAGTTCTCTGAGTGGAGGTAATCCTTTGAGATGCCATTTTTCATGGTTTGTTCAGCAAATTATCTTTTTGTTGGTGTGTTTTAACAAAGTTCAGAGGTATCAAGTAACGAAGTACAAATATTTCGTTACTGTACTTAAGTACACTTTTTAGGTATCTATACTTTACTTCATTACTTATTTTTCTTCCTACTCCTGACTTCTACTCATTACATTTTCACACAAGTATCTGTACTTTCTTTCCTTACATTTTTAAAACAAACATTACTCATTACTCTTTGGTTTAATGTTTATAAATTTTTATTTCATGTTATGTGCCCATCCAGTGCATATCATTGGCGCCATCCACATCTAGTGAAACTATTGTAATTGGATGAGTCATATAACGCAAACATTCATTGTTTAATTATTCATCAATTTTGTGCGGACGCTAAAGGAAATCATCAGAAGCAAGCAGCTGTTCTTCAAACTGCATTGTCTAAGCCATGCTACATTTTCGGATTCAGAAAAAGATGTCGAAATGTCTGCATGGTTGGAAACAAGCGTGAGCGTATCAGGAAATGGAGACAGAGACCAGCAAGAGACCAACTTAGCCATATCTGAAATAATTATTTTGGAAATAGTCGAAAAGTTGAGCTTTCAGTTCAGATAGTGGGATCTGGCTCTTTTTTTTTTTTAAAGGTTACTTTATACTTTTATAGTTTAAGTAGCTTTTGGAGCACATACTTTTTCTCTTTTGCATGAGTAAAGAGGTTGATACTTCAACGTGACCAGAGTGTTTAAAACTGCAGTATCTATACTTCTACTTAAGTAACAAAAGTGTGTACTTTTGACACCACTGACAAGGTTCTGCACCATCATCAGTAGTAGCCAGAGTTCCATACCTTTTCGTTAATGCGAGAAATCAGGCCACCCTGCGATTCCAGCTCATTGCTGATGTCCAAAGCCATGCTTTTTAGATTCCCCATGATGCTCCCCACATGAGCCAGGTTCTGCTCCATCTCATCCTCACGAGCATCATTAGTCACCCTGAAACAAAGGAGGAGGTAGACACGTTTTGTGTGCATGTTTGTGATGCCGTCCTATGTTTGAGCAGCTGCTTGTAGGCTTGAGGACAGCTTGGATTACCTGCCAGGCTGCTGTGATAAAAGCAAACACACACCAGGCAGCTGCCTCATTAGCTTCTCTGTGTACCTGCGTATGTATCCTCCACTCATCACCATTTGCTCTCGCTGATCAACAACCCGAGACGTCGGAGGCTGATCGGATACAACCCCGTCCTGATTGGAGGCTCTGCCCCAAACCGCCTTGTACGGCCCGCTCTCCTCAAAGGCTTTCAGTCTGTGGAGGAGAAACTGATCTCATCAGTGCCCTCTCATTGAGTTACGCCTGTTATTTTCATGCATAGTACAAAGAATATTCCTCCATATCTTCCTACCCAGTTGGATGACTTTCCTGTGTTTTTTTTGTTTTGTTTTTTTAATTGTCCAGATCAGTTGCTCTCCAGACTTTTTGTAAAAAATGGTGTGGCCAGTTTTTGTGTGGGGTGACTGCAAACAAACAGGCACCAAAACCAGTTCAGGGTCAGTCTACACTGCTGTGAATCAGATTTATTTTCTACCAATAACATGAAGAGTTATCTGCTTCAAACTATCATTAAACTAGGCTAAGTGGATAAAGGAAAGAACACCAGCTGCAGTGAAAATGTTTCCTGATGATGAACCTGCAATCCGTCACCAGCGCAGAGCTTACTCCTCTGGCAGCAGGGTACAATCTGAGCAAAAATCATCAAAGGCAAGTTGTCATTCTGGAGGTCACATCACAATCAGTGATGTTGTTCAATGTTAATAAATTAATCTCTTTACCCTAAATTCTACTCATGATACTGTGGTATGAAAACATGGGAAAGCTTCTCGTTTTACAAATATATTACAAATAGAAAACATCGTGTTTCAGCAGTTATTCCAGCCTTAAATCTCTACAAAAGGCCACAAGCTTAGCAGTTATCTTCTTTGTAGAACGTCTCCTGGAGACTTCTGTGCACAGAAGGTCCCTTTGGATTCTCAGCCTGGCCTGCAGGACATTCACAGGGTGGTTCTGATCCACTCCTTTAGAGACATTGGTTGTAAGCAGTAGGGTGTTGGCCCATTCACAGACCGAGAGCAGCAATTTATATAAAGAGGTTTCTAGAATTTTCTTCTGTCATCTGCGCAATATTG
>NW_015152319.1:0-1155 GCF_000732505.1 Cyprinodon variegatus
GGCCAGGTATGCAGTTTCTAAGGAAGGCTTCCTGCTGAAGAGCAAAGACAAAAACTTGATAAGACTCAGAGAACCGGTGAACCGGAAGTTAGTGGAGAAGACCTTTTCTCCTAGAATCTAGTTAGTGTGGGTTTATCCAGAGGTAGAGACTCGTTGGAGGGTAGACAGTTTTAGACTTGGTTGGATCCTGAAGAGCTATTGAGCGGACTGTCACTTGGAAATCCAGGTGGACTTGAACGGAACTTGTGGAGGATTATCCCCTGCTCAGCGTGAGACTCAAACAATCCTTCCAGGGGAAGAAGGCCAAACGTCCAGCTTGCATGAAGGCTTCCTGCCGAAAGGCAAAGACAAAAAAAAAACAAGGTAAGACTAAGTGACAACATAGATTCAGTTATACTCAGCTAAACTCAGCTTGGCTAGAGTACCCAAAACTGGCAAACCCTTTGGTGTCGAGGTAGTGACAGTCCACCGCTCAAATAGTCCCCAGTAATGAGCCCGCCAGCCGTAGATTTGTGGGAGGACCAAAGAGAACAGGGCGCCACCTGGTGGTGGAGGGCGAGAACAACACAAAAACACAACCCACACAAACTGGATTCCTAACAATAAATTATAATAATATATTTTATTTCCAATGTTTACAACAGAGGTGTTAAAAGTATTCATGTTTATTACTCAAGTAGAAGTATAAATCATTTTGATATTCATGTAAAAGTTTTAAAGGATTATTTTTAAAACTACTTAAAGTATGAAAGTAATACAGGAAAAAATGTTAAGGACAGAAGCTTTAAACCTTATACTATTTACTGCGCTACCAATTGAAGGAACATTTTTCTATAATTCTGGAAGATAACTTCTTTATAGTTTAGTTTCTTAGTTTTATAACTAATGGTAATAGTGTCAAATTTAACTTCACATCACCTTGAAGAATTATTTATTTTGGTTTGTGGCGAACAACAAAATGGTGCAGCAACGAGTCCACAAAGAAATTAATTGTCTGGATGAAGCAAATTATTTTGATCTTTTGTTTTTTTTTAATACCAACAGGCCATAATGAAAATGAGCCTAAACAACACAAAACTAAAGAGTATACTTTAAATATTTCAGGAGTAGTAAGTAGAGATAATTGCTAAGAAATGTAAGGAGTAGAAGTATAAA
>NW_015152319.1:7312-7868 GCF_000732505.1 Cyprinodon variegatus
GTCTGTCAGGACGTCTTTAAGGATCCAGTTCTTCTGTCATGTAGCCACAGCTTCTGTAAGGAGTGTCTGAAGAACTGCTGGAGAGTAGGAAATGAACGACAATGTCCTTTTTGTAGGAAGCAGTCAAGAACGGATGATCCTCCCTGTAATCTGGTTCTGAAGAACCTGTGTGGGACCTTCTTACAGCAGAGAGAGCAGAGAGCTTCAGAGGATCTCTGCAGTCTGCACTCTAAGAAACTCAGACTCTTCTGTCTGGACCATCAGCAGCCAGTGTGTCTCGTCTGCAGAGATTCAGAAAAACACACCGGGCACAGATTCAGACCCATCGATGAAGCTGCTCAGCAACACAAGAAGAAACTTCAGGAAACTCTGGAACCTTTGAAGGAGAAGCTGGAGCTCAAAAAGAAAGTTCAAGAGGAGTTTGATCAGACAGCAGAACACATGAAGGTCCAGCACCAACACACAGAGAGGCTGATTAAGGAGCAGTTTAAGAAGCTTCATCAGTTTCTAGCAGAGGAAGAGGAGGCCAGGCTGGCTGCACTGAGGGAGGAAGAGG
>NW_015152319.1:9558-10924 GCF_000732505.1 Cyprinodon variegatus
GCCGCTAACCTGAAGTTCCACGACAATCTACAGTGCCGTATATTGACGAAAATCCCACTTTTCATGCAGTGCCTGCAGCTTCATGCTGCTTTGACTTCATGCTTGGTGTTTTGCTCTCTGACCTGAACCTGTGAGCAGTGGGACCTTATATAGACAGGCGTCTATATTCCTCATCACATCCAGTCAGATAAATGCACCACAGCTGGACTCCATCTAAACTGTAGAAACATGGAAGGATGATCAGTGGAGACAGTCTGAACCTCAGCTGAGTTTAGAGCTTAATGGTAAAAGCTGTGAATATGTATGAAAATATGATTTATTAGTTTTTTAATGAGTAATACATTTATTAAAATTATAAAAATAAACCTTTTCTACTTTTTCATAATGAACCACTTTGTTTAGAATCTAGAGAAGAGATCAATTTAAAGCGTTTGGAAAAAGGCTGAAACAGATTGAAAAGTGGAAAAAAATGCAGAGCTTTGAAAACTTTCTAGAATTCAGGGCTTTCTAAGGCTGCTGTCCTGCAGCTTTTAGATGCATCACTTCTCCTGAACACCTGAATTCATTTCAGTTCAGTTTATTTCTATAGCGCCAATTCACAACACATATCATCTAGAGGCACCAACCAGATCATCCAGGCAAATTGATTAAAAGTTTTCTATCTAAGGTAAACCAGTTAATTGCATTGACTCATTGACCCAAATGCAATCCCTCACACTAAGCATGCTTGTAGCGAGAGGAAAAACTCCCTTTTAACAGGAAGAAATCAGATGAATGTTTCTGTACCGGGCCTCTGCAGAGCTGGATGACTGGATGCTGCAGTCTAGAAACTGCAGGGCAGCAGCTCTGGAGGACTGGAGCTGGCTATTCCTGATTAACATGAAGACAAAAGAAACCTGGATCTGCTACCAAACAAAGCACAGTCATGATGGAGTAGTCCTTTGTCGTCATGGCAATGAGGTTCTGATGGACCTGCAGAGAAAAGGACAGAACTGGAGAACTAAGATCTTAGCTAAGAAACTTCTCAGCGTCTCAGTACTGATTATTTCTATTTGGCTCCATTCATAACAACATCTCAGCTTCACTGACTGAGAAGTGATTAACAAGTGATGCTGTTCTGACCTGGTATGAGATTAAAACATTTGATTCTCTTATATTTAGTAACAAGTGATAAAAAGAAGTCAATGAAACAAAAAAGCATCACATTAGAACCACATTTAGCTCCAAAGACTGAGTTGTTGTTGCAGCAGGTCTGGAGGAAGAAGAGAACTTTGTGGAGGTCAGCTGATTATTCCTGAACGAACATCTGGGAGAGAAATTTCAGTCAGAGCTGAACGACTGCAGCACTGAGGACAGATTATTGGAG
>NW_015152319.1:14410-16678 GCF_000732505.1 Cyprinodon variegatus
TTCACTCTCACTCAGCAGTTCAGAGAGGGGAGGGGGAGTACAGTGACGTAACGCTATGCTGCGCCTTCAAAATAAAAGCACGCTAGTAAAAAAATGTCAAAATCTAATATTTTGCGGTACAATTTTTTGGGGGGGACATATCCACCTGGCTTTTATATTGGGGGGAACATGTCCCCCCCGTCCCCCCCGCTTCCTACGCCGCTGCTTAGTCCCGTTTCGTTCCTAGACATAGCCATGGGCTCAGCTTTTACTCTAACTGCAAATGTTCTCTTTCATCCTTGTTGACATGACAACAAGCTCAGGGATCATCTGTTTAATTGTTAATTTTTTTCAAGTCAGAGCCTCCTATGGAACTAATCTACAGTTACCTTTTCTAACATATCTCTTTATAGATCAGTGCTACTATATTTCTTTTTGTATCTCTGCTTGTCTCCTTGAACCCCAGTCGGCCTCAGCAGATGGCCGCTCACACTGAGCCTGGTTCTGCTGCAGGTTTCTTCCTGTTAAAAGAGTTTTTATTCTCTACTCTCGCTGCATGCATGTTTGGTGTGAGGGATTGCTGCAGAGTGAACAAAGCAAGGTAGCAAATAGTTGCTGTTGCTGCATGCTCATCCAGGAGGAGTCAAACCAGCAAAGTCAATAACAATCAGCCTGGTTTCCTTAGATAGAAAACATTCAATGATCTGTATGTATTATTTGATTGGATTGTCTCTCTAAAGTGTCCTGATATGCAGGACCATTTTAAATTCAACATTTAAATCACACAGAAATCCAAATTAAAAAGCATTTTTTTATTGTCAATATTGTATTAATCCGTTATAAATATTGCAATTTGAAAAGTTTGTTTAAACCCTATTTCTAAATGGAGATTTGAAATCTACGATTCATTAATGTAAATATAAATACCTTTCTTCATTAAACATTTCAGAAGGTAATGTCCTTTTTCAATCTTTAAATAAAATTTTCCAATTAAATTTTCCTTTCAATTCGAAATATTTTGGCTGTTGCATTTTCTTTATACTTTATCGTCTCCATTTAACATTTCAATGAACCTGGCAAACGGTGCTCAGGGACCCAAAAGGCCACACAATAGATAAAGTAAAGTAAATAAGTATTTGAACACCGTGCTATTTTGCTGGTTCCACTTACAAACATTGAGGGGTCTGAAATTATCATTGGTGCATGTCTGTGAGAATCCTTTTAATGATACAGCTGCAAATAACAATTTGAACATCTGTCTATCAGTTAGAATTCTGACCATCAGTGACCTGTTAGTCTGCCTTCAAAATGTCCACCTCCACTCATTAATTATCCTAATTTAGCTGCACCCGTTTAAGGTCGTTAGCTGCATAAAGACACCTGTCCACCCTGTTAGGTTTATTCAATGATGATTATAAAATGAATGTGTGTGTGCTTATGAAACATTGGAGCAAGGAGATGTTCCCCTCTGTCTTTTGATTCAGTCAGAAGACCACCCTGCCTTGTGATTCAGTTGGTGGAGCATCCTGTTTTATGACCTGATCAATTACAAATACTGTTTTGTAACCATGTGTTATGTTCTGTTAATAAAAGATGACTGCAGGAGGGGGGTCGGAGAAAGAGTTGAAAGTTGGGTTGGGCTCTTTCCACTCCTGCAGGAGCTGTTTGAATCTCTTTCCTGTGTGGACTCAGTTTCTCTTTTACGAACCTACATTTTTGAACCTAACATTTTTGGTGCCGAAACCCGGGAGTCAAGATCCAATTGTCCAGGACAGTGCGGGAACAAGGCCAAGAATCTGTCGACAGCCGCCCCCCCTTCGCTGGACGGGGCCAATAGGTTGGTCCAGCCCTGCCCTGGGAATCCTGGTGACGACTCCCGCTGAAGACTGAGCTGCACAGCAAAGGGTAGGCCTAAAACTTTTGATCAAAAGTTGGTCTGGGACCATTTAAGGTACAGTTGTAATCGCAAGAATATTTGACGAGACGAAGTCTGTGTTGTTCTTGAGATAGTACGGTTTGCAGCTGCCGCAGCAGGGATATTTGACGAATCCAAGTTTTGTTGACAGATGTCAGTGATGACATGCTTAGCCGCATGTCGTCATTCAACCGCTGGTTGTCTAGGTGGTGTCCTGAAAACAACGTGGGCTACATTAATAATTGGCAATCCTTTTGGGGAAAGCCTGGTCTGATTCGGAGAGACGGCATCCATCCCACTTTGGGTGGTGCAGCTCTTCTTTCTAGGAATCTGGCCACATTTATTAGTCCTCCAAAACCCTGACCCCCCAGGGT
>NW_015152319.1:20025-23591 GCF_000732505.1 Cyprinodon variegatus
CTCCACTGTCGCTACAAGCATGCTTAGTGTGAGAGATTGTATTTGAGTCAATGAGTCGATGCAATCAACTGGTTTTGCTTAGATAGCAAACTTTGTATCAATTTGACTGTATGATCTGGTTGAACTGTAAAGTGCCTTGAGATGACATGTGTTGTGAATTTGGCGCTATATAAATAAACTGAATTGCATTGAATATGGCATCTGGGTATTCAGTGCATGCGAGGACCTGCGCCTGTGGAGTCTGGGACTCCAAAGTGTACACATAGGAGTTTTGCATTTACATTGGTTAAAACATACATAATAAAGTAGGCCTTAAAATAGGAGTTACTGTGTGAAAGTATGTGAGGAAACAATTGAACCTTTCAGTTCAGTTGTTTCATGCCAAAACAGCAGGGGTAAATGTAGTACAACTTTTGTTGATGCAGAGGCAAGAATTTCTCACCTGAAATGGTAGAAGCAGAAATTACCACAATAGTTTTTCGGTACTGTCCTGCTGAATAAACATCCAGTGCGTAGAATACCCTAGTTTGTACTGGACTAAATTCTTTAAAAATTCTTTAGAGATAGTTTAAAATCCAACGATTAG
Source organism: Cyprinodon variegatus (assembly GCF_000732505.1). Classification (NCBI taxonomy): domain Eukaryota; kingdom Metazoa; phylum Chordata; class Actinopteri; order Cyprinodontiformes; family Cyprinodontidae; genus Cyprinodon; species Cyprinodon variegatus. Next base: position 20,612 of record NW_015152319.1, read on the forward strand.
AATTTTGTAGGAGCGCAGGATCCAACAAAAAAATAGACACTTGAATATATGGATTTAAAAATATATATATATGGGTTTGAGGAACGCCTCTATTCCAAAATAATAAAATCATACAACTTAAGGATAAAATAACTAAAGAGAGCCAGGGAGATTAAATAATTAAAAAGGATGGGTTCAGGAAAGAGTAAAGAGAAGATCATAAAGGGGATGAAAAGTTTGTGTCAGATTGATTCGAGTAATTTAAAATACTTGTAGAAGGGGAAGGAAAAGTATGAAATAGATGGTGTGTGGAAGTAGATCAATGGAGAAATGTTATGTGCCAGCTAGAAACAAGCACTAGTGCAAAAACAGATAAATAAAAAAAAAATGTATAAATAAATAAATAGATAGATAAATGAGCTCCAAATGGTGAGGTGTTGGTATAATGCATGCGCAAAGTAGATACGATGTTATTATTAAAAATTAAATAAATGGTCAATGGAGCAGCGACTGCAGCGCTGATTCAGCTGACAGCCTTCCTAATGCGCCTGCATGGTCTCCAACAATATTAAATTCGAAGCCAAAAAACAATTAGAAATAAATAACCCGCCAGAAAATTACTTTAGTCATGCAAGCTACATACAGAAAAAAAAATAGAGGGGTTATATAAGTGGATTGTGCAAGCTAAACATAGGAAAAGCTATGAAGTGTAGTTGGGCCATAATTGGGCTCAAGTGAGGGGCCGGTGGTCACAGGGGAAAAACAAGGGGCCACGTAGAAAGCACAACTGGTGCTATAATTGTGATAAGGAGGGCCACTTTGCTCGAGAATGTCCAGACCCCCGCAAAGTGACCCTCCCCGTCACCAATATTATGACCAGCGCTGATGACAGTAGTCATGAGCACCAGCAAAAAGTGAAGTGCAGTTAATTGTGGACCCAGTGGAGGTTCTGGACCTAGAGCAAATTTTCCTTTCTTTTTTAAACACATCAGAAAAAAACATACTGGCATTTAAACATACAAGGGATAAAAATGAAATTTTTGTGTGACACCAGATCTTATAAATCTGTCCTGAGGGATAAATTACCTCAGATTAAACAGGGACCAAAATGGATCACAGTCTCTGCTGATGGGAGAATGGTGGTTCAGCGCATTTCTGAAAAGCAATTGGTCACTGATGAAGAGGGATTCATGGTGGAAGCTGATTTTGTGTTAAGCCCAGACTGTCCAGTTAATTTATTAGGCAGAGATTTGTTACGGAAATTGCAATTAGCGCTGGTGCCTACAGACAAAGGGATGGGAGTGAAAAGATGTACAGATTTTATGCTACAAGGGGAAGTTACACCACAATTAGAAACAGCTGACATACATGTTGTACATTCAGGCTCATTCCCAAAAACATTTTACTCCCTGGATCTAACCACCCAGGGGAAAAGATGAACCACAGGAGGGTTTATATAAATTTGTATGTGGATGGGTCAGCTTCAGGAAAGAAATTAGTTGGTTTTGCAATTGTAGATGATCAAAAAACCCTTTACAGTGCTGCCTTAAAATCATCATATTCTGTACAAACTGCACTAACAAAACCATGTGAAATGTAAAAAGGCATCAAGGATGCAGGGGCGGTCCTAGGGGCTGAGGGGGCTTTCAGCCCAGACCAGTAAAAGCAGACCAGGAAGGAAGAGTCCACAGGGCAGTTCTTCATCTGAGGTGTGACTAGGTACTTGAGCAAACAGGGATCAGGAACCATTAAAATAGTAGGTGTGTATGGAGAATGGGGGATATTAGATGCATTAAAAGAAAAACATGATTAGTTCTTGCAATTAATGGACAGGCAGTTAGACTTATATGTGATTCGGGAGCCTGTAATACTTGTATTAAAGATAATGTAAATGCTAAAACAATCTAAAATGCTAATTTTTGTAAAATCAGCAAATGGTCAAACATCCTAGGAATGATGTCAAGGGCAATAAAAATAGAAGACCTTTGAACAGGAAAAAGGTTGCAAGGTTGCATGTTTCTGTAGTAATATCACCAACTCACCCCATTAATCTGTTAGGGTGAGACTTGATGGGAAAATTAGGTATTGCAATTTTCCCCATGCTGGGGGGAATGAAGGCTGTATGAATAATACATGTAATAGTGTTGCAACTTAATCCCTTTCTGTGTTTTATGCAACATGCTTATCGTCTCTGCTCCATGTCTATCTGTTTCAGCTATGTAAACAGCCTTATAAAATTCTGTTTGATGTAAAACCCCAGGTTCAAGATTTAGCATGTGTTAAAATAACTCAGCATTCTTTGCTATCACAATCTGATGAAAATGATTTCAAAGATATTCCAAATGCCAACAGGACAAATTGATGTAGGACTGTTGATAACTGTAGATCCAGTTAAAATAGTTCCTAAAACTCAATACAGGCCAAGGATAAAACAATATCTGCTAAAATGTGAAGCAAAGGAAAGTATAAAACCAGTTATCAAAATTTTAGCAGGTGCAGAAACAAGTCTGTTGCTTGGGCCATGTTATTTCAGAAGGTAAAAAGCTACAAGAAGTGTCAAAAACTGTAATAGCAAGAGCGTAAGCCAGTAACTAAAGAACAAATGTCTTTTTAGAATTGTGCAATTACTGCAGACCTTAGATTCCACATTATGAAAAAAAACTCAGCTTCTCTTTTTTTTATGACAAACCAATAGCTATGTCAGAGACAATTTAATGGACCCCAGAAGCAGAACAGCAATTCACAAAGCTAAAAGTAGAACTCTTGTCAGCAACTGTCTTAGCTGTACCAAATTATCAAAAACTGTTCATCAAACAGATGACGGTAAAGCAAGTTATATGGCCTCTGTGTTTGCAGCCCCATGGTGATAGGCTCATACTTTTAGTGTCCTACTCTAAGGGTTAAAGGGGACCCGTGGAAACAGTAGCTCCCCCATATTCTTATTTTTTATCCTTATTATATTGTGTAGTTGGATGTATATATACATATATATATATATATA
>NW_015152319.1:23601-52418 GCF_000732505.1 Cyprinodon variegatus
TAACTGGAGCGTGTAACAAAAGTAATTTCCCTCTGGGATTATTAAAGTATTTCTGATTCTGATTCTGATTGAAAGCAGCAGCCATTTTGAGCCATGGACTTTACCATGTCTCAACGGGAGGGATAATGAGTATAGTACAACAAGTATTTAATCCAACTGCAGGATTAAATACCTACTTAAAAAATTTTTGCAGAGCATGTCTCACATGTTGCGAAGAACATGTAATCTGCACAAAGCTCCTTTTGTTTCCCCACAGGAAGGCCTGAAGTCTGGAGACCGAGTGCTGAGTAAAATCATCAAAAGGAAAAATTGGGCAGCTCTGAGGTGGGAAGGACCCTACATTGTGCAATTAGCAACTCCAACCGCTGTGAAGATCCAGGAGAGAGACACTTGGATCCACCAGAGTCATTGTAAGCTGATTAAAGACTCCCCAGCAAGAAGCCCAGTTACCTTCGCAGGGACCCCACGACTAAGGTAGGGATCTGTGGTGAAGCCCAGCTACAAAGGGGTTAAGCAATTTAGAGCTGTGTCAACACTGGTGAAGAAACCAGCCTAACCCAGTCCCTTAGAGTCCTGGTTAGTGGGTGCTTCCTTGGAGGAACTGGTGAAGATGGGAAAACCCAAGTGGCTCTGCTGCCTGATGGTGACCATTTGACTGGTGCTCTTAAGGACTCAAATTGACCACCTGAAACAAAGGAAAACCAGAATGGTTTTTGATGGATCCACAGCAAGTCATCCCTACGGCGCCAATAGGTGGTGGCAGCATTCCAAGCGCATTGCTGAAGGTTTGAACAAAACAGACTGTTCACACCTCCGGTGCAAGTCCATCACCCTGGACAAATTGGTTCACCATGGGATGATGGTGTCAGGGGCTGATAAAGATAGCTTTACCATTTGTAGGATTGTTCTTCATATTTGTCCTTTTTATTTGTTGCTTAATACCTTGTATCCAGTCAATGATTCAGAGAATGATAGGATCCACTCTAATCCAGTATTCAGCTGTAACCTAGTTCAACTCCGCCAAGATGCTGGTGAGGATACAGATGATTTGCAACTGTGTAATCTGTTACAGGGATAATGATCACTTCCGAGGGAAGGGTCGGGTAGGAATTTTTCTCTATTTGAGAGGTTTTGCCTACTCAAGGGACAGGTTTTTGAAGCTTTTTACATGCTTGATAAAACCTACATTTTTGCTTAAGTTTTACATTTTAATCCTTTTCATATTTTTGTTTTTTGCATATTGATCTTTGATTACTGAATTCCCTATCTGCAATGCATTTATGTGTGTAGTAAAAATCTTTTTAGAAGTGCTGTGTGTGTGTGCTTATAAAACATTGGAGCAAGGAGATGCTCCACCCTGCCTTGTGATTCAGTTGGTAGAGCATCCTGTCTTATGACCTGATCAATTGTTCTGTCAGAACAATACTGTTTTGTAACCATGTGTTATGTTCTGTTAATAAAAGACGACTGCAGGAGGGGGGTCGGAGAAAGAGTTGAAAGTTGGGTTGGGCTCTTTCCACTCCTGCAGGAGCTGTTTGAATATCTTTCCTGTGTGGACTCAGTTTCTCTTTTACGAACCTACATTTTTTAACCTAACACACCCCACACAATCAATAGGAATCCAACTACTAACATGGCAAAGACCAAAGAGCTGTCCAAGACACTAGAGACTAAATTGTACATCTCCACAAGGCTGGAAAGGGCTACAGGAAAATTACCAGGCAGATTGGTGAAAAAATGTCCATTGTTGGAGCAATCATTAGAAACTAGAAGAAGTTAAACATGACTGTCAGTCTCCCTCAGACTGGAGCTCCATCCAACATCTCACCTGGTGGGGTCTTAATGATCCTAAAAAAGGTGCAAAATCAGCCTTGGACTAGATGGGAGAAGCCGGTCAATGACCTGAAAAGAGCTGGGACCACCTTTTCCATGGTTACTATTCGTAATACACTAAGATGTCATGGTTTGAAATCATGGGACTGAAGGTTCCCCTGCTTAAAGCAGCACATGTCCAGGCCTGTCTTTAGTTTGCCAACAACCATTTGGATGATCCAGAGGAGTCATGTGGTCAGATGAGACCAAAATATAACTTTTTGTGATAATTTAACAAATCGTGTTTTGGGGGTGTTTTTCTGCACATGGGACAGGGCGACTGCACTGTATTAAGGAACAGAAGACCGGGGCCATGTATTGGGAGATTTCGGGGAACAACCTCCTTTCCTCAGATAGAGCATTGAAGATGGGTGGAGGCTGGTTCTTCCAACATGACAATGACCTGAAGCTCACAGCCAGGATGACCAAAGAGTGGCTCTGGAAGAAGCATATCAAGTTTCTGGCCTAGCCAGTCTGCAGACCTAAACCTAATAGAGAATTTTTGGAGCTCAAAGTCTGTTTCTCAGCGACAGCCCAGAAACCTGACTGATCTAGAGAAGATCTGTGTGGAGGAGTGGGCCAAAATCTCTCCTGCAGTGCAAACCTGAAATTACAGGAAATGTTTGACCTCTGGAATTGCAAACAAAGACTACTGTACCAAATATTAACTGATTTTCTCAGGTGTTCAAATACTTATTTGCAGCTGCATCATACAAATAAATAGTTTAAAAAAAATCATATATTCTGGTTTTTATGGATTTTTCTTAGTTAAATTATGTCTTAGTTAAATTATGTCTCTCATAGTGGACATATCATGACAACTTCAGACCCTCCATGATTTCTAAGTGGAAATACTTGCAAAATAGTAGGATGTTCAAATACTTATTTTCCTCACTGTAAATGGAAAAGGCAAACTGTTAGTAGAATGTAAAGGAACCAAAACGGTCATGGAAATCATAAACGGAGCAGGAAAAGTAAAAGGAAAAACACAACAGCAAAAGGGATTAAACTGCAAATGAAAAAGATAAAGGCAATAAAAAACGGAAATATGTTTGAAAATGTTTGATAAGGAAAGGTATTTATAATCAGATCTGTGGATTTTGGTATTTGAATCTCCAATTAGAAATAGGATTTGAAAATATATTTTCAAATTGCAGTTTTTAATAATGAAATAGATTAACAAATTGTCTTTCATAATTCAATTTAAAATGTCCCATTACAAAATTATTATAAAACTGGATTTCTAACAGTCCGGTTTAAATGTTTAATTTCTAATGTTTTTTATGTCTTTCTCAGTTACTCTTCTGCCCTCTATACCTTTAGATGATGTGTTGTGTGGAATGGTATTTTTCTTTGGCCTGTTTGTCAGTGATGTTAAAGTCTGTTTTTTCTCTTTTCCTCAATAAAAGTGATTACTTAGAAGCCTTGCTGAGATGAAAGGAAAGGAAGGACGTTTGAAAGGAAGTTTCCCCCCAGGTTAGATAAGAGGGGAACAAGTCAAGATTCTCACATCCTGGTGTGAACAGAAAACAATTGTCATCTCTGTCCTTTGATGAGCTTAAGTGTTTTCTCTTGGGAAATGTTAAGGTGTGGGTATTCCCCTTTTTATGCAGGGGTTGGCATGCTGCAGCCTCAGAACATCACTGAGCTGCATTTAGGCTGGTCGCGATGTTCTCCTCTGCAGAGAAAATAAAGCCTTTTCTTCCTATAATATCAACTCTCAGCGCTCATATATTTTTTTTAACTCGACAGTTGTTTCTCCTGTGTTTCGGGATTCATGTGATCCGTGGTGGTTTGGTCTACAGAAGAAACTAGAACATTGATCTGGAGAATCTAAACCTTGATTAATTACTGGGAACAATGCTACAGGTGGCCATTTATGCATTTATTTCAAATAAAATATTGATTTCACATGAACCATGGAAGAGCTGTGTTTTTATTTATTCTGTCGATTTGAGACAATTATTCATTGCAAACATCACTGATGTTGCCATAGCAACAATAAACTTTTCATTTTTAGTAACTTGTCAGTGAGCGCTTGTTTTCATGCAGGATGTGCTGCAGCTGCATCCCACATACTTTACATTAATACATACCATTATATTTGGGTTTTCTTTATGTAAAGTGAACATTTTAGAAGCACAGTGCAAAAGTTGCCCAGAGATCCTCTGATCAGAACTAAACTGACTAAACCATCACTTTTATTTCTTCCCTAAATGCTTGTAGAAATTAGCTGTTAAACCATCTGAACCAGGTGAACACTTAGATGTTTTTTTCTGTTTTTATAAAAACATCTAATTCTACCTAATTTAAAACTTATATATTCATAGTCTTCATCATTTTCTGAAACCTAGAATGATATATTTCTGCAGAATACCCTTGATTAGTGTGAACATTGCTCTCCGTTCATTAACATACAAGAAGTTGCATTTTTTTGTCTTCCATTTTCCAGCCTGATAAAAGGAAGCAGACCAACCAGCGTTCGGTCCGGTACAAATATTTATTCTGATACAAAGAGTGACTGTGACGGCAGTAACAGCAGAACCTGTTTGTCCAAATCTACAAAAATAAAGGATTTCAGTAGAAAACAGCAGACAGCTGCTGGGCCTTATATCCTCACAGTGTTGCTGTTTTTTGCTTGATGTTTTGCTCTCTAACCTGAGCCTGTGATCATTGGGACCTTATATAGACAGGCATCTACATTCCTATTTTTTTTTTATATATAATCTAGAAAAGAGATAAATTTAAAGAAAAATGCAGAGCTTTGAAATCTTTCTAGATGGACTCTGATTGAGGGCTTTATAAGGCTGTTGTGCTGCAGCTTTTAGATGCATAGCTTCTCCAGAACATCTAAATCAGATGAATGGATCGGTACTGTGCCTCTGCAGAGCTGGATGGCTGGATACTGCAGTCTAGAAGCTGCAGGGCAGCAGCTCTAGAGGACTAGACCTGGTTATCCCTGATTTACATGAAGTAGAAGGGGAACCTGGATCTGCTGCCAAATAAAGGAATCAATGTTGCAGCTTTGGTTTAAAACAAGCACAGGAATGATCAAGCAGTCCTTTCTCGTCATGGTGATGCAGTATTGATGGACCTGCAAAGAAAAGGTCAGAACTGGAGAAACTTCTCAGCGTCTCAATACTGTACTCGTATTCATATTCGTCGTCTCCTGCTTTATCCGGAACCGGCTCACGGGGGCAGCAGACTAAGCAGAGACTCCCAGACTTCCCTCTCCGCTGACACCTCCTCCAGCTCTGTTGGGGGAAGCCCTAGACGCTCCCAGGCCAGCCGAGAGACATAGTCTCTCCAGCGTGTCCTGGGTCGTCCCCTGGGCCTCCTCCCGGTGGGACGTGCCTGGAACACCTCCTGAGGGAGACGTCCAGGGGGCATCTGAAGAAGATGTCCGAGCCACCTCAACTGACTTCTCTCGATGTGGGGGAGAACCGGCTCTACACTGAGCCTCTCCCGAATGACCGAGCTCCTCACCCTATCTCTAAGGGAGAGCCCAGCCACCCTGCGGAGAAAGCTCATTTCAGCCGCTTGTATCCGGGATCTCGTTCTTTCGATCATGATCCAGATTTCATGACCATAGGTGAGGGTAGAAACGTAGACCGACTGGTAAATTGAGAGCTTTGCCTTTTCGCTCAGCTCTCTCTTCACCACGACAGACCGGTGCAGTGTCTGCATTATTGCAGCAGTCGCACGATCCGTCTATCGATCTCCCGCTCCATTCTTCCCTCACTCGTGGACAGGACCCCAAGATACTTGAACTCCTCCACTTGAGGCAGGGACTCTCCTCCAACCTGAAGGGGACAAGCCACCTTTTTCCGGTCGAGAACTATGGCCTCGGAATTGGAGGAGCTGATTCTCATCCCTGCCGCTTCACACTCGGCTGCGACCTGCTCCAGCGCACGCTGTAGGTCTTGGCAGGAGGGAGCCAGCAGAACTACATCATCCGCAAAAAGCAGGGACGAGATCCGCTGTTCCCCAAACCAGACCCCCTCCGGTCCTTGGCTGCGCCTAGAAATCCTGTCCTTAAAAATTATGAACAGGACCGGTGACAGAGGGCAGCCCTGTCGGAGTCCAATATGCACCGGGAAGAGGTCCGACTTAATGCCGGCAATGCGAACCAGACTCCTGCTCCGCTTGTACAGAGAACGGATGGCCCCTATTAAAGGACCCCGACTCCATACTCCTGTAGCACCCCCCACAGGGCAGCACAAGGGACACGGTCAAATGCCTTCTCCAAGTCCACAAAACACATGTGGACTGGTTGGGCAAACTCCCATGAACCCTCAAGTACCCTGCAGAGGGTGTAGAGCTGGTCCACTTTTCCACGGCCAGGACGAATACCACACTGCTCCTCCTGCAGCCGAGGTTCGACAATCAGCCGGACTCTCCTCTCCAGCACCCTGGCATAGGCCTTTCCGAGGAGGCTGAGAAGTGTGATACCCCGATAGTTGGAACACACCACCCGGTCCCCCTTCTTGTGGAGGGGAACCACCACCCCAGTCTGCCAATCCAGGGGAACTGTCCCCGACCTCCACGCGATGTTGAAGAGACGTGTCAACCATGACAGCCCGACAACACCCAGAGCTCTAAGATACTTAGGACGGATCTCGTCCACCCCCGAAGCCCTGCCACTGTGAAGTTTTTTGACCACCTCGGTGACTTCAGCCTGGGTGATGAACGAATCCAGCCCCAAGCACCCCGTCTCTTCTTCCCCCACAGAAGGTGTGTCTGTCGGGTTGAGGAGATCCTTAAAGTATTCCTTTCACCGCCCGACAATATACTCCTTCAAGGTCAGCAGCTCCCACTCCCACTGAAAACAGTGTTAGTGAAGCACTGCTTTCCCCTCCGGAGGCGCCGGACGGTTTGCCAGAATCGCTTTGAGGCCAACCGATCATCCCAGGCCCGAAATTTTGCCTCTGAAACCGCCCGGGCAGCGACACGCTTGACCTCACGGTACCTGCTTGCTGCTTCAGGAGTCCCACACGTTAGCCAAGCTCGATAGGAGTCCTTCTTCAGCTTGACAGCATCCCTTACTATCGCTGTCCACCACTGGGTTCGGGGATTGCCACCACGACAGGCACAACAAACCTTACTGCCACAGCTATGGGCAGCCGCAACGACAATAGAGGCACAGAACACAGCCCATTCGGACTCCATGTCTCCAACCTCCCTCGGAACCTGAGAGAAGCTCTCCCGGAGGTGGGAGTTGAACACGTCCCTGACCGAGGGTTCCACCAGACGTTCCCAGCAGACCCTCACTACATGTTTGAGCCTGCCGAGTCTTTCAGGCTTCCTCCTCTTCCAGCATATCCAGCTCACCACCAGGTGGTGGTCTGTGGACAGCCCCGCCCCTCTCTTCACTTGAGTGTCCAAGACATGCGGCCGAAGATCAGAAGATACTACTACAAAGTCGATCATCGACCTTCGGCCTAGTGTGTCCTGGTGCCAAGTGCACCGATGAACATCCTTATGCCTGAACATGGTGTTCATTATGGACAATCCGTGACTTGCACAGAAGTCCAATAATGAGACACCATTTGGGTCCAGAGCTGGGGGCCCGTTCCTCCCGATCACACCCCTCCAGGTGTCACTGTCATTTCCCATGTGGCCATTGAAGTCTCCTAGTAGAATGATGGAATCCTCGGGATTGGCACTTTCTAACACCCTCCCCAGGGATGCTAAGAAGGCCTGGTACTCCGTACTGTTGTTTTGCCCATAGGCTGGAACAACTGTCAGAGTCCTCCCTTCAACCCGAAGGTGAAGGGATGTGACCCTCTCGTCTACCGGGTGAACTCCAACACGAGACGGCTGAGCTGGGGGGAGACAAGGAGCCCCACCCCCGCCCTCCGCCTCTCCCTGCGGGTTACTCCAGAGTAGAAGAGAGTCCAGCCTCTCTCAAGTAGCTGGGTTCCAGAGCCCTGACTGTGTGTAGAGGCGTGCCCAACTATTTCTAGCTGGTATCGCGCCACCTCCCGCACAAGCTCGGGCTCCTTCCCCACCAGTGAGGTGACATTCCACATCCCCAGAGCCAGTTTAAGCGCCAGCGGATCAGGTCGCCGAGGCCGCCCAATCCCCTTTGCACCGGTCCTTCATAGTTCCACCTGCAGGTGGTGGGCCCACTGGGGGATGGCCTCGCGTCGCTCTTTCGGGCTGGGCCCAGCCGGGTCCCGTGAGGAAAAACCCGACCACCAGGCACTCACCGACGAACCCCAACCCCAGGCCTGGCTCCAGGGTGGGGTCCCGGCTCCGCCGTACCGGGTGACGTCACATGCCTCGCTGTTGTCCTCGTCATAAGGGTTTTTGAACCGCTCTTCATCTGACCTGTCACCCAAAGCCTGTTTGCCTTGGGAGACTCTAGCAGGGTCATTTAGCCCCCGACAACATAGCCTCTGGGATCACCCAGGCACTGAAACCCCTCCACCACGTTAAGGTGGCGGTTAAATACTGATTATTTCCATTTGGCTCCATTCATAACAACATCTCAGCTTCACTGACTGAGAAGTGATTAACAAGTGATGCTGTTCTGACCCAGTATGAGATTAAAACATTTTATTCTGCTATATTTAGCAACAAGTGATAAGAACAAGTCAATGAAACAAAAAGCATCACATTAGAACCACATTTAGCTCCAAAGACTGAGTTGTTGTTGCAGCAGGTCTGGAGGAAGAGGAGAACTTTGTGGAGGTCAGCTGATTATTACTGAACGAACATCTGGGAGAGAAATTTCAGTCAGAGCTGAACGACTGCAGCACTGAGGACAGATTACTGGAGTGGTTATTACAGATTATGTTCTGATCTGATCATAGAAAAATAAAAGCTTTTAATCAGGGAGTTTTGTTGAAGTTTTATAACAGCTAAAGGTAGAATTCAGGACTTTGGAATGAAACACACCTTAGTTGGAGATAAACTAAAGCAGGAAGCAGTTTGTGATTGTTGGTTCCTGCAGAGAGACTCCCAGACGATCAGATTCACCTTCAGACCAAACTAGCAGCTTCCTCTGAGTGAGTCCAGCTGCAGGAGAGAAAAGTGGAAACCTCCAACACTGCTGCTTCAAGCTGCTCACACTCCACACACTGAAGGTGAGTTGGACCAACAACACCACTCAGAGTCACTTTGAGGGAAGTTAGTAGAGGACGGAGGGGAGCCATGACTGACTGGACCTTCTGTGTTTTCAGCTTCACTCAGAGACTAAATGGCTTCCAGGTTAGAGGAGGATCTCTGCTGTCCGGTCTGTCAGGACGTCTTTAAAAATCCAGTTGTTCTGTCATGTAGCCACAGCTTCTGTAGGGAGTGTCTGAGGAACTGGTGGAGAAGAAAACCAATAAAAGAGTATCCAGTTTGTAAAAGGAGATCTTCAAAGGCTGAACCACCATTAAACCGGGTTCTGAAGAACCTGTGTGAGACCTTCTTACAGCAGAGAGAGCAGAGAGCTTCAGAGGATCTCTGCAGTCTGCACTCTGAGAAACTCAGACTCTTCTATCTGGACCATCAGCAGCCAGTGTGTCTCATCTGCAAAGATTCAAAAATCCACAGAAGCCACAGCTTTGCTCCCATAAATGAAGCTGCAGAGGATCATAGAATGAATCTTCGTTCATCTCTAGGAACCTTGAAAAGAAGCTGGAGGTCAGGAAGAAAGTTCAGGAGGAGTTTGATCAGACAGCAGAACACATGAAGGTCCAGGCCCGACACACAGAGAGGCTGATTAAGGAGCAGTTTAAGAAGCTTCATCAGTTTCTAGCAGAGGAAGAGGAGGCCAGGCTGGCTGCACTGAGGGAGGAAGAGGAGCAGAAGAGAGGGATGATGAAGGAGAAGATGGAGGCTCTGAGCAGAGAGATAGCAGCTCTTTCAGACACAGTCAGAGCCACAGAGGAGGAGCTGAGAGCTGAAGACGTCTCATTCCTGCACAACTACAAGGCTGCAGTGGAAAGAGTCCAGCGCTGCCCCCTGCTGGAAGATCCACAGCTGCCCTCAGGAGCTCTGATAGACCAGGCCAAACATCTGGGCAACCTGGCCTTCAACATCTGGAGCAACATGAAAAACATGATGTCCTACACTCCTCTCATCCTGGACCCAAACACTGCTGGTTCAGAACTCATCCTGTCTGAAGGTCTGACCAGTGGGACTTTTGGAGAGAAACAGGAGCTTCCTGATAATCCGGAGAGGTTTGGGTTTTGGTGCTGTTCTGTCTTGAGTTCTGAGGGATTTAACTCGGGGAACCACAGCTTGGGATGTTGATATTGTAAAGAGTAAATATTGGATGCTTGGTGTGTTAGAAGAGTCTGTTCAGAGGAAGGGAGACATATGGTCTCGATTGTTGATTATATTTTTTCATAAAGATAAATACTCAGCAGAGTCTCCACCATCTCCTTTCAAACGTCTCTCAGTTCAGAAGAAGCTCCAGAGGATCAGAGTGAATCTGGACTGGGACAGAGGAAAGCTGTCCTTCTCTGATCTGGACACTAACACACACATACACACCTTCACACACACCTTCACTGACAAGATGTTTCCATTCTTCTACACTCTGGGTAAAGTAAAAATCTTGCCCATGAAGATCTCAGTGAGCAAACAGCAGCTCTGATGTTCTCAGCATGAAGAACACAAAATCCAAATGAAACCTTATTGATCTGATTGAATCTTTAAGAGGTTTTCATGTTTAATTCAGGAAAAGTTCAGCAGATCTTAACTTAATTTTGACCTTTTTTCCAGTGCTTAGTGCCACTTCTGTCCTAGACATAGCTATGGGTACAGCTTTTACTCTAACTATATGTGTTCTCCTTTCTTCTTTGTTGACATGACAACAGGCTTGAGGATCATCTGCTTAAAGGTGTTGTGAAGGATTTTTGCACATTTTTTAAAAGACCCGCTCTCTCCACTTTAAAATGAATTGATATGCGAGAGCATGCACAAGCCCATTTGTCCTTGTGCAAACTGTTTAAAGTGGCTGTTCTCATAGCTCATACAAACTTACTGTGCCCGAACGTCCCCCCTAACCCCTAAATCTCTCAATCACTATATAGAACAGGGACTATAAAGTGGATTTTATAGTGAACTCAGTTAAATGAGTTTTATCCTGTTTTTTCCATAAGAAGAAACAAAAGAAGCGGGCCTGAAGAGATACGCCCGATATTGGGTTGAGCTTTTCCTGTTTTTTCCCTTACGGAAAAACGAAAAGAAGCAGAGCCGACCTGATACCAGCTGTCAGGTCTAAGCACCTAAGACATCATACATACATACAGGGAAAGAAAGAAGGCACAGAGACAATTAATTTAGTTTTACTCGTGAGGAGAGCAGGAAGGGACTGCAGAGTTTGCAATCTCCACCTCACTCTGCAGTCCCAGCGTTCTCCATCGCTATTTATTGGAATCAGTAGTCCCAGCTGAGACTACACGGTGGGGAAACAAGACAAGGAACTCAGACTTGCAGTCTCAGCAAACATGTCCTCTAAATCTCAGGGTTCAGTCAAAGTTTAAGCTGTTGAAGCTGTTCACCAAAGTTCAGCAGGTTGAGTGCTGCTCGTAAATCAACCACAACCTCCCCAAAAGCAAGTTCACAAATCACAGTATACTTCAGAAAAGGTGGCTGTGAAAAAATGCACATAGCACACAGCTTTATGCATGATAACACTACACAGATACATTTATATACAATTATTCTAACACCAGCCAATATAAGGTTTGGGAGTTTTATCCAGTCTTTTCCTTGAGGAAAAGGAAACAAGCGGGGCTGAGGAGAGATATGAGTTGAAATGGACTTTGTAAAAAAAAAAACTTAAAAGAGGAGGCCTGTCCCTGTTGTGCAACATGTATGTGTATTTTGTGTGAGTTTGTCGACTGGCCAGTGTATATGTTTTGTGTGAAATAATGGTGGAAGAACTGAAAGGGGGACACATATGACTGACGGACACGCAGCTGACTTAAAGTAGCTAACATTAGCTTGTAAAACATCAATCTAAAGTGCCTAGGGATCTCACTCCTGTGTAGCTGTCTGTTACAAGTGGAATGTGTGCAGGAGAGAAAAAAGGATGGATACATTTTTTATGTGAATTTTTTAAGAATAACGATGAACTAACGGGTTAGCAGTAGTGTTGCGCCGATGCCATTTTTTGGCCCCGATACCCGATACCAGGCTGTGCAGTATCGGCCGATACCGATACCATAATAATGTAAAATAATTGCCATCACAGCTTTGTCAAGCTGCTGCCTACCTTTGTAAAGCAGGAAAAAATCTAATACAAAGTGAATCCAGTAGAACTTTTTATTGCCTACCAGGGGTGGGTGACAACAGTTGAATAAACTTATGGCTCTCAAAATGGTATCGGTGCCCTATTTGTTGGTACTCGCCGATACCGATACCACAATTTTAGGGCAGTATCGGGGCCCCGTCCGACACTGGTATCGGTGCAACACTAGTTAGCAGGGGCACTCATTAACTGATGGAGCAATAGCTGCAGAGTCACTTTAAAAACCTGCTTGGGTTGATTCAGTTATGGTGAACAGCAACCAAAAAAATTATCTGGATGTACAAGGGGTTATGAAAACAATTGGGTGTTAAAACTAATTTTGATGTATAAAGGGCGCAAATAAATCTTGGTTTTCTAAAAATGTGCACGTGTAGTTTAACAAGGATCCTAAAATTAGGCTGAAGAGCAGTGATGCAGCTGTCTTAAGACCAGACTGGTGAAGAGATTATGATTTCTGTTGAAATTGGGTCAGTTCCACTTTGAAGATCAATTAAAATGTATACGTATGGATTAAGCAAAATTTATATGGCCAATGTCTGTCTGTCTGTCTGTCTGTAGGTATATTTGTCCTATATGTGGAGTGCATTTGATGTTGGATGTTTAATTTCCCTGTGTACAAGGCATTGTTGGGATATATTGCCACAATGGAGCCCAAATCAATTGGATGAACCATTGCAAACCATCCCACTTTCTTTTACACAAAGAGAACAAAGAACGTCTGGGAACTTCCGGTAAAAGAAACAGTCCGCTCACATGGACCAATCAACTGATGAGGAGGCTGAAACTTAAACAGGAAATAACCTTACGTCATTTATGGTTTAAAACTCAGAGCGCAAGCTCAATCTTTCTCTTTCCCTGGGTTTCACTGCCTGCAAGGAGAGGCCCATTTCACATGAAATGCTAAAGAAAGCTAACTTGAAGTAGCTTTCGTTTTCCTGTGTAAAGAAGTCACGGATTGCAGTGTCCCATCGTACATAACGCCTGCTGAACTGGGGAGACAGAAATCTCCGGAGCTGAACGCTGAGTGGACTTTCCCCCCTTTGTGAGGACCTCGCTACAGACATCACAGCCTATGGGCAGGGGGACGTCTCTGTTTGATAGTCTCTGTAAGTTAATCTTCCTTGACCTAAAAGCCCATCAAGACCTTTGCTGTAGCATCAAACTGATTGAAAACTGTCCTGAGAACGGATCCTTGGTGAAGACGGACCCATGTATAGCTGAAGCTGGGCTGCGCATCCCCCCTCCATGAGATTTTGCTAAAACGACTTTTGCTGCTGTTGTTAATGCATTTTAACCATTTATCGTTTTAAGCTGAATGTATTATTTATTATATTATTTTAATTGCACTGTTGTTATCATCATACTTGCTGCTATTCTAACGGACATTGGTGAATGATTAACACCTGGCCTATCTCGGACAATCTCAGAAGCCAATTAAACGGACTCTTAGGGTTTTATTCTTTTTGTTTTCTTTAAACTACTCATTTAGTCTACCTTGTGTTTATCTTCTAATAGCGTGTAGTGTTTGCATAGATGTTAGATTTCTGTAATCCTGAATTATTAGAATAAAGACATCATTGTTTAACTTGTAGTGGTCTTGTAATCCATATAGCGGACGGTTTATCACTCAGGCCAAATCCACCCTCTTTTGGTAACAGTGTGAAAAAACAGAGATAATTTGATTGATAATTTATAGCTCTGCTAATAACCTAGCCTGGGTCACTAGATTGGTGTGGATACCTGGATTTTAACAGTCGGTCCAGGAACCATCCAGAGGTGAAAGGCATAAACCCTGGTAAGTAAGCAAATTAAAGCTTCAATTATTCAACTAAGAACCCTAAACTGATTTCACCTCTGATTTTGAATAAGTTAAATAATTAACTATAACTCCATTCTAGTTAATCATTTATTAATTATTTGCAGGATATCGTTTTCCACGACAGCATTTTGAAATGGACTACAATTGTTTTTCTGAAATGGATATGATTGAGTTTTTACAGGATTAGGAAGGAGTTGCTAAGACATGACAGAAGGGTGAAAGTTGTATTTTCAGTAATGAATCGAATGAGGTAATGAATTAACCACAGTACCTCATGTGGTTGAAAAATGTAGATTTCTCTCATTTTATATATATGCATTTATCCTATTTACTTACTATAAACGTTTTCAGGCCAGACAATTCTCCTGCGTGAGGGTGTTTATAGACCAGACATACTTTCTTCCCAAAACAAACCAAATTCTTTCTCAAGGATTATTCATAACACGTTACTGCTTAACCAAAGTGTCTGTAATTAGTTTTGACATTTTTGTAAGTAAGGGGAACACTGCCCAGGCAGAACAGGGCTGAATACAAAGATTTAAGGTCTGATGAACTGTTCTCTTTTTGCAAAGATACAAAAATAAAGTGCAGACTGATTGAAATCCATTGATCTCCAATTGTTGAATACTTTTTTTACACTACACTTATCAGACAAGATTAGGGGAATAAGAGGTACTATTTCAGACATTTTGTTATATACTGAGTGCATTGCCAGGCTGTGCATTGTTTCTTGTTCTTTGTTATAAGACAGTGTCTTGCCCACAACCAATATCTAATAAATTAGAAAAGGAGTATTTCATGTTAATCTAATTAAAATTAAAAATGTTAAAATTATTAAATAAGGTTTATTTAATGTAAGATCTCTTTCCTCAAAAAGTCTGCTAGTGAATGACTTGATTTGTGATAATCACATTGATTTACGTTGCCTTACAGAAACTTGGCTGCAGCAAGAGGATTATGTGAGCATCAATGAGGCAACTCCGTCTAGTTAGATTTTCACATAGCCAGAAGTTCTGGGCAAGAAGGAGGAGTGGCAGTAGTCTTTTAGTCTCATTTACTGATTACTCTAAAGGCAGTTAATAATTACAACTCTTTTGAACATGTAACCCTTAGTTTCCCTTAACCAAATTGCAAAGCAAGAAAACCTCTTCTTTTTGTAACTTTGTATCATCCACCAGGTCCTTACTCTGAATTTTTTAGATGAGTTTTCAGAGTTTCTCTCTGATTTGATGTTAAATACTGACAGGGTCATCATAGTGGGGGATTGTAACATCCATTCTGACATCTTCAGCAATACTTTAACAGATTTCTCCTCCCAAAAAGAAGGTTCCAATTTAGCAGATCATAATCAGATAGCACAGTTTTAAATTTCAGAAAATCTGTTTCACTTTCTCTGTGAAATTTTTAGTTTATTCCACTTCGCAGGTTGATCTTTTTGATGGGGTTACTAGTTCTCTGCATGCCGTCTTAGACAACGCAGCCCCTTTGAAAAAGTAAAAAACATTAAAAATAGAAAACTGGCTCCTAGGTTTAATGCAAAGCTACTCACTCTGAAGCAAAATTCTAGGAAACTGGAGAGAAAACCACGGTCCAAAGTCCTATGGGAAACCTACCTAGTCTGGAAAAATAGTTTACTGTTGTTTAGGAGGACCCTTTGAAAAGCAAGAGCAGCATGTTTCTCCTAATTAATAGAGGAGAATAGGAATAATCCTAGACATTTTTTTTAATACAGTTGCCAAACTCACCCAGAGCAATAGCTCTGTTGAAGCGTCTATTCCACCTGCTCTTAGCGGTAATGATTTTATTGGATTCATTATAAATAAGATTGATCTTATTAAAAACAAGATCATTAGCACTCCTTTAACTATGATTGGTTAATCTCTGGAAGGTGAGGCAGCATCCAAAGTAGCCAAAAATCTGAACCGGGTTTAGACTGCTTTGATCCAGTTGAACTTTCAGAGTTAGCAAAACTATTGTCTTCATCTAAGCCTTCAACTTGTATGTTAGATCCACTTCCAACCAGGCTATTTAAGCAGGTATTACCTTTGATCTCGTCCTCCACTTTAGATGTGATTAATCTATCTCTGTTACAGGGATATGTGTTAAAGGCTTTTAAGGTTGCTGTAATTAAACCTTTACTTAAGAAACTCTCTCGACTCAGATGACGTGGTCAGTTATAGCCTATATCCAATCTTTCTTTCTTATCTAAAATTCCTGAGAAAGTAGTTGCCAAACAAGTGACAAGTGACAAAGAAGTGATTTTTTGAATAGTTTCAGTCTTGCTCTAGAGCTCTTCATAGCACTGAAACAGCTGTGGTTAAAGTCACTAATGATATTCTCATGGCCTCAGATAATGGACTTTATCTGTACTTGTCCTGTTAGATCTCAGTGCTTTATTTGATACAGTTGATCATAATATTTTTATAGAAAGACTTGAATATTTTGTTGGAATTAAAGGAAAAGCACTAGACTGGTTTAAAACTTATCTATCTGATCAATTTCAGTTTTTTCACGTTAATGACAAATCTTCCTGATGCTCAAGGGTTACCTGTGGAGTACCACAGGGATCAGTGCTAGGACCATTCTCTTTACTATATATATGCTCCCACTCGGTAGATTTATTAGACAGCATGGGATTAATTTTCACTGTTATGCTGATGATACCCAGCTATATCTGTCTATAAATCCAGATGAAGCTAAACCATTACATAGATTACAGGCATGTCTTGAAGACATAAAAACCTGGATGACTCTTAACTTTCTCCTTCTGAATGCAGAAAAAACAGAAGTTATAGTCTTTGGACCAAAGTCTTTGACAAATAAGCTGATTAGCCAGCCACTTCATTTGGATGGGATTAAACTGATTTCAGATAATAAAGTAAAAAATCTTGGTGTTGTTTTTTATCAGGACCTGTCATTTAAATCCCATATCAAAAAGGTTTCTAGAATTTAATTCTTTCAACTGCGGAATATTGCAAAAATTAGAAATATCCTGTCCAGGGGTGATGCTGAGAAACTAGTCCATGCATTTGTTACTTCAAGGCTGGACTATTGTAATTCTTTACTATCTGGAAGTCCACAAATCGCAGTTAAAAGCCTTCAGCTGATCCAAAATGCTGCAGAGTTCTGATAAAAAACATTAAAAAGAGAGATAATATCTCTCCTATTCTAGCTTCTCTTCATTGGCTTCCTATTAAATCTAGAATATAATTTAAAATCCTTCTCACATATAAAGCCTTAAATGGCCAAGCTCCATCTGATATCAGAGATATGATTGTTCCTTATGTCCCTAACAGAGTGGCTCAGGTTATCCTGAGCTATCTCTACAGTTATGCTGCTATAGGCTTAGACTTCTGGAGGACATAGGTGTTAGGTTTATTGAAGACAGTTTGTGTGTACATATGAAACATTGGTGTGTACATATGAAACACTGAAGACAGTTGATGTGTGTACATATGAAACATTGAAGACAGTTGATGTGTGTACATATGAAACATTGAAGACAGTTAATGTGTGTGCATATGAAACATTGAAGACAGTTGATGTGTGTACATATGAAACATTGAAGACCTGCCTCCTGTTGTGATCTAGAGGCTTTGTCCACTTTCTCCACCAGAGGGCGCACGAGATCTCCTGGGGACGTGAGCTGACTGCAACACCTGTCTTCCATCTGCTCATCAGGAAGCCTTATTTAAAGAGGAGGAGGCTAACACTTCCCTGCCAGAGTGTTTGCCAGTATTGGTAGAGCTAGACCTGAGCCAAACAACCAGATCTGAATCTCTGACTTTTGTGAACCTGCCTGACCCTGTTTCTCTCTGCCTCACAGATTGAGTCCTGTCTGAAGACCTGAAATCCTGGAGAGTGATCTCTGTCTGGAATCTGCCTGCCTGCACTCAGTTAAGCCTCTGCCCTCAGCCCTCCGCCTGCCGACTAGCCTCTGAACCCTCAAGGCTCCCCCCCCTGCAACTCCGTTCCACCCTTGAGCAGGTATTAACTCCAACATCAGAAAACCTGCAATTAACCTGAATCAACACTAACCTCTCTGTCCTCCTCAGTGGTGTTCCCCTTGTGACCTGTCTGCCGAACCAAGGACCAGTTCATACTCATTGTATATTTTGTAAATAAACGTTTGAACTTTTTCCCTGTCTTAGAAGTGTTTCTGCATGTGGGTTAGACGCCTTGAACCCAACATGACAGAACACTCTGGCCAACAAACTAGCCCCGCGGAAGCACTAAAGAGGATTTTGGAACAACAACAAGTCCTCATTCAGAGCCATGACTCCGCCCTCCGTGAGTTAAATGATCGCCAAGCTGAAACCAACCGCACCCTGCATGAAATAAATCACTATTTCCAGGCCGCTACACCTGCGGTTGAGGCCGTTCAGCTTCCGGTTCAGGATCCCAATCCACCTCTCAGGTCAGAAAATCACCCATCATTTCCTGAATTCCGCCCATCTCTTCCTGAAAGATTCGCTGGTGACCCAAGTAAGTGCAAAGGATTTTTGTTCCAGTGTTCGATTATTTTTAACCATTCACCTCTGAGCTTTTCTGAAGATGGAAGAAAAATTTCCTTTATTTTGTCTCATTTGTCTGGTAAAGCCTTGGAGTGGGCGGAAGACAAATTCTCTTCCGAGATAAATTATGCTTGTACTTTTGAGGAATTCATTAAGGAATTCAAGCAAGCGTTCAACCAGGACACAGATAAGACCACTGAATCACGTGGATTGCTTGAATTAAAGCAAGGAAACAGAACTGTGGCAGAATTCTCTATTGACTTCCGGGTTAAAGCTGCCGCTTCCGGTTGGGGAGAACCGGCGCTTAAGAGCGCTTATTTTCACTCCCTTGATGAGTCTATTAAAGACGAGTTGGCTACTCTAGATGAGCCTAAGACTTTGGAGGAGCTGATAAAGCTTACTATCCGCCTAGATAACAGGCTGCGAGCCAGGTCCAAAACCAGATCCAAGAGCCATTTTTTCCCAGTATCTGTCCTTCCTGAAAGAGCTAATGACGTTTCTCCTTCCACAGTACGCTCTGAAGCTGAGCCCATGCAGATCGGTCACACCAGACTCTCGTCTGAAGAGAGACAAAGGAGGTTCAAACAAAATCTGTGTATGTACTGTGGAGAACCTGGACACTTTGTCTCGACCAAACCTCTAGAGCTTCTGATCTCCGGAAACCATAGAGAGACCCTTTCGTTTTTTGTTTTTCCATCTGCTAGCTCGTCTGTAGTCCTGGGATTTGATTGGCTTCAACTCCATAACCCACATATTAACTGGTCTAAGAGACATGTGGAGTCCTGGTCAATTTTCTGTCATTGTTCCTGTCTCCGCTCCGCCGCCCCTCCGACTCAGTCGCCGGCTAGCCGTCAGGAGGCTGACCCGCCTGATCTTTCCGCCATACCCCCTGACTATCATGATTTGGCTCCTGTATTCAGTAAGGCTAGAGCCCTTTCTCTCCCTCCGCATCGACCTTATGACTGTGCCATCGATCTTCTCCCTGGGGCCCCTCTCCCAAACAGTCGGTTTTATAACATCTCCAAACCCGAGAGGGAGACTATGGAAAAATATATCAATGAGTCACTAGCCGCTGGAATAATTTGACCGTCCTCATCTCCATTCGGAGCCGGTTTCTTTTTCGTCAGTAAGAAAGACGGATCTCTGCGACCCTGTATTGATTACCGAGGGTTAAACCAAATAACCATCAAGAACAAATACCCGTTACCCCTGTTAGCTTCAGCCTTTGAACCTGTTCAGGGTGCCACTGTGTTCACCAAGTTAGACCTGAGAAACGCTTATAACCTCCTCAGAATCCGTGAAGGTGATGAATGGAAAACCACTTTTAAATCACCTCTGGGACATTTCGAGTATCTAGTGATGCCCTTCGGTCTGACTAACACCCCAGCTTGTTTCCAGACTCTGGTGAATGATGTTTTGAGGGATTTTTTTAACGTTTTTGTGTTTGTCTACCTAGATGACATTTTGATTTACTCTAAAAACATCTTCGAGCATCAGAAACATGTCCGTTTGGTCCCGCAAAGACTTCTGGAGAACAAACTGTTTGTGAAGGCAGAAAAATGTGAGTTTCATCGCCCATCTGTCACTTTCCTAGGTTTTGTGCTCGAGGGCGGGCAGGTGAAGCCGTCGGAGGATAAAATCAAGGCTGTTCTGGACTGGCCCACTCCCGAGAACCGGAAACAACTGCAAAGATTTCTGGGGTTTGCCAACTTTTACTGCAGATTCATCCATAACTACAGCCAAACAGCCCAGCCTTTAACAGCCTTAACCTCAGTCAAAAGAACTTTTCACTGGTCTACTGAGGCTGAGGCTGCCTTCAAGAAACTCAAATCTCTGTTTTCTAATGCACCCATCCTCATTCAACCGGACCCCTCCAAACAGTTCATTCTGGAGGTGGATGCTTCTGACTCAGGGGTGGGGGGCTGTTTTGTCCCAAGTTTCTGATTCTGACCAGAGGACTCACCCGTGTGCATTTTTCTCCGGCAGACTCACCCCTGCTGAACAAAATTACGACGTCGGTGACAGAGAACTTCTCGCCATAAAACTGGCTTTGGAAGAATCGCGGCATTGGCTGGAGGGCGCAGAGCATGCCATTTTGGTATGGACAGATCACAAAAATCTTTCATACATTCGATCTGCCAAAAGATCCAATCCCCGTCAGTCCCATTGGTCTCTGTTTTTCTCCCGGTTCAACCTGATTATTTCCTACCGGCCAGGCTCTAAAAACATTAAACCCGATGCTCTATCTCGCCTATATGCTCCTGATGAACCTGAATCCCCTGCTTAATATTTTACCAGCTAGCTGTACTGTCGCTACTGTCTCCTGGAAGATCTCTGACGAGATTAAGCAGGCCCAAACTTCCGAACCTGATCCCGGCACTGGTCCACCTAACAAGACGTACGTCCCCTCATCTGTAAGGTCCAGATTAATTCACTGGATGCATTCCTCTAAGTTTTCGGCTCATCCTGGGGTCAGTAGAACTGTAGCTCTGATTTCCCGCCGGTTTTGGTGGCCTTCACTCCACAAGGACATTAAGGAGTTTGTACTAGCCTGCCCTGTCTGTGCACATAATAAACCGTCTCATCAGCCTCCCTCTGGTCTCCTCCATCCTCTGCCTGTTCCCAAACGCCCTTGGTCCCACATAGCTATAGATTTCGTCACAGGGTTACCGGCATCCAAGGGTATGACCACCATTTTCACTATAATCGATAGATTCTCCAAAGCCTGCCATCTCATCCCTCTAAGAAAACTTCCCACCGCTTTTCAAACAGCTCTTCTTCTAACCAAGCACGTTTTCAGATTACACGGATTCCCTCAAGAGATCCTGTCTGACAGAGGACCTCAATTCACAGCCCAGGTTTGGAAACATTTTTGTTCTGCTCTCGAAACCAAGATTTCACTAACTTCTGGTTACCACCCTCAGTCAAACGGCCAAACTGAACGCATGAATCAGGAGCTGGAGTCCACCCTCAGATGCTTCACTTCAACCAACCCGACTGACTGGAGTCAGTACCTGCATTGGGTGGAGTATGCTCACAACTCTCATATCTCCTCTGCTACCGGTCTCTCCCCCTTTGAAGTACCAGCCTCCGTTATTTCGTGCCGACGAGAAAGAAATCTCAGTCCCTTCTGTCCATCACCACATCCGCCGATGTCGCAAAGTCTGGAGGAACACCATTGCAAGCTTGAACCGTTCATCAGAACAAAACTGTCGATTCGCAGACCGGAAAAGATAGCCAGCTCCCACATACTCACCAGGACAACAGGTTTGGCTTTCTACCCCTGACATTCCATTAAAATCCATGTCCAGAAAACTGTCTCCCCGTTTCATTGGCCCGTGCAAGATCGACACCATTATCAACCATCTGCTGTCTGCCTGCATCTCCCTCCTTCACTCCGGATCCATCCCACCTTCCACGTGTCCCAGATCAAACCCGTCCTGACCAGCCCTCTTTGCCCTCCGTCCGACTCCCCTTCTCCCCCCCGTGACATTGATGGACATCCTGCATACACCGTTCGCCGGATCGTAGACTCCCGTCGCTGGGGCCGAGGTTGGCAGTACCTGGTCGACTGGCAGGGCTATGGTCCGGAGGAACGAACTTGGGTTCCCGGTTCTTTTATTTTAGACCCTGCTCTCATTTCTGAGTCCCGTGATTCTCTGCCTTCCTGTTCTTTTGGACTGCCAGGTGGCGGTCATTGAGGGGGGTACTGTTGTGATCTGGAGGCTTTGTCCACTTTCTCCACCAGAGGGAGCACGAGATCTCCTGGGGGCATGAGCTGACTGCAACACTTCCTTCCGTCTTCCATCTGCTCATCAGGAAGCCCTATTTAAGGAGGAGGAGGCTAACACTTCCCTGCCAGAGTGTTTGCCAGTATTGGTAGAGCTAGACCTGAGCCAAACAATCTGATCTGAATCTCTGACTTTTGTGAACCTGCCTGACCCTGTTTCTCTGCCTCACAGATTGAGTCCTATCTGAAGATCTGAAATCCTGGAGAGTAATCTCTGTCTGGAATCTGCCTGCCTGCACTCAGTTAAGCCTCTGCCCTCAGCCCTCTGCCTACCGACTAGCCTCTGGACCCTCAAGGTCACCCCCCCCTGCAGCTCCGTTCCACCCTTGAGCAGGTATTAACTCCAACATCAGAAAACCTGCAATTAACCTGAATCAACACTAACCTCTCTGTCATCCTCAGTGGTGTTCCCCTCGTGACCTGTCTGCCGAACCAAGGACCAGTTCATACTCATTGTATATTTTGTAAATAAACGTTTGAACTTTTTCCCTGTCTCACGAGTGTTTCTGCATGTGGGTTAGACGCCTTGAACCCAACATGACACCTCCAGCCAGAAGGTCATTACAGGGTCATTCTGTGTTATGACCTGCCTCCAGCTGATTGGTCATTAAAGGGTCATTCTGTGTTAAGACCCACCCCATCCTGTTGTGATCTGTTAATAAAAGGCTCTACTGTGAGGGGAGCAGGGAGAAAGGTCCTGAAATGTGAGCAGGCAGCCTTTCTCCTCCTGCAGGAAGCTGTGTTTGAAAATCCCTTGGTGTGTCAGATTCATTTTTTTGTCTTATATGAACTCACAATTTTTTGAAGCTAGCAATAGGGACCCGTATTTCATCATTCTGCTTCATTCTATTCTCCCACTCTGCAGAATCTGTTAGTTCAATGTCTATTGTTCTGCTCTCTCTGATTTTTCTCATAGTAGCTTCATCTGGTGTGCTGCTGACATCAACACCTTTGTTTAAAGATGTTGGAGATCGGCCCGTTTTCCAGTGTAGTCCTGTTTCTCTGACTGTGACTGGCTTGATGTGCTCTCTTCATCCTCTGACATGGGAGCAGGCATTAAGCTCGTCTGCCTGGCTGTGTATTCCCTGGATGTGGCCGCCTTTTGCAGCTGCTTTTTGTCTCTCTGCTTCTGTCTCCTTGAACCCCAGTCGGCCTTGGCAGATGGCCACTCACACTGACCCTGGTTCTGCTGGAGGTTTCTTCCTGTTAAAAGGGAGTTTTTCCTCTCAACTGTCGCTACAAGCATGCTTAGTGTAAGGGGTTGCCTTTGATTCAATAAGTCCATGCAATCACCTGGTCTTCCTTAGATAGAAAGCTTTGAATCAATTTGTATGATCTAGTGACTCGTAAAATGCCTTGAGATGACATGTGTTGTGAATTGGCACTTTATAAATAAACTGAATTGAATTGATTTATTTAAATCTTTAAAGCACCTTTAAGACTAAAGGTTGTTCCTTTGGAAGATTCTGGATTCCATTCTCTAAAGGAAATCACACTAACAGTCAGGTTCCTGTTTTCATTATTTTTGTTAAATGTCCCTTCAAAGTTCAGGTGTTATTTTTTTGCCAAAGGAGAGGATATTATTTAGAGTAACTCCACCAGTGTTGATAGAGGAGAGTTTTTAACTGATAATAATCTGGTTTTGTTCTGTGTTCTAAGTTCTGGTGGACAGTGCTTAAAAGCTTGCTGCTGTTTACATTTTACCACTAGATGTCAGTGTAACTCAAAAAGCTGATGTTAAGTTTGAATGTAGCACTGAGGAAATGTTAAAGCTGGAGTAACATCAGTAAGGAGGACTGTACGGTCCATCAGAGGGAAATGAAAGAACATCTGAGGAGGTTCTAAAGCTGACAGGTCGACCATGTTCATGACGTTCTGATCATGGGGGGAGCAGAAACTAGAGGAAATCAGCTCAGCCATAAACAGAACAGCTTTTGTTTTTAAATCAGTGATACAGCTTTTCTGCACGTCTCAGAACAAAGGTGTTGATTCAGCGGAAGGGTGAAGGCGGATCAAACATCATCAGAGGAGAGAAACCATCAGATTGTCTCAGAAGTGAGGCTCTGAGTGGCAGAGTTGCTGGATCTCAGGGTGTTTGGGTGTTTTTGTTCTTACAGCCAAGAGAGAAGATATTCTTGGTATTCTACTGGTAAAATAAGGACTTTGAAGTAAACTAATTAGCTTTTTCTGATAAATAGAGGTTTAGTTTAGGACTATAGTGTTTATTTATTAAGTTCCTCATTAGTGTCAACCAAAGTGGTTGTTAATCTTCCTGTGGTTCAACTGTTAAAATACAAAAACTACTTATACAACATTAAGGAGGATTTGACAATAACACATGGCCTTCATCACATTTTACACACATAAACTTAAATTTCAAAAATTAGATTTCAGTGCTCTTTTAAAGGAAAATTCTTAGTTCTCTAATATTTTTAGGCAATTTATTGCATTCTTTAATTGCTCTATAGGACAGATTTCTGTAGAAAGTCTCTCAGCACAGTTTAAAATGAATCTTGTTTCAGATGAGTATCTGGTAAAATGATTACACATCTGATCAGAATAAATAAGCTTTTCAAGAAATGATTCAGGTCTCCCTGTTTGATTTTGTTAAAAGGAAAAACAGATAAATTATATTGTAACATAACCTTCAACAGAGGCCATAGTAAAGAATGGGCATTTCAATAATATCTTAACACTGACTAGGAGCCTAAATGCAGTTTATTTGAGTTATATTTTTTTAATTTTATTTAAAATATGCTAATTCATAAGTAAGATGAATCTTGTTTTTGATTTAATAATTCAAAGTGAGTTTAAAGGATTGAAAAATGCTATTTGCATATGTAAAGTTCATTGATATTGTAAGTAAGATATGACTTTTATTATGACATTTAAAAACCCACGAAGGGGAGTGGTTTATCTTCATGCCAGGGGAACAAGAAGGAGATTGGAGATTAATAGTTTTTTGACCTCACCCTGCCCAGGCTCCGTTGGACTTTAAGACTTAATTTAGTGGATGGATTTTATGTTTTCTGTAATGTTGTGATTTACTTTTTTTAACTTTTCAAGTAAATCGTTTAAATCAAGAGGTGGACTCGTGGATTTATTTTCGGAATGTTTTTGATAGAAGAAAGTCTGACGTGCGTCAGGCTAAAGCCTTAGTAAGGACAGTAAGAACCTACACTAACTGAGCAGCCTTGTTCTGGACTACCTGCAACTTTAACAGATCTGATTTGTTGGCAGCAAACAAATATAACATAACAGTTTTCTGAGACAGAACTGAAGATCGAACAACCTGTTCGAACCAAAACTGTTGGAGAAATAAAAGAGGAATATCTCCTGACCAAAGTAACACCTTTATACATTTTCCTTATAATACTTTCAATGTAATAAGACCATCCAAAACTGTGCATTATTATACAACCTGCACAAAGGCCTGATCTGCTGTCTGAACATCAGATCAAAAACAGAACACATCCTGATCTCAGAACTTGTGTCAAACTTCATTACTAAGAAGGACCAACCCGTCCTCTATGACCTCACAGGAAACCCACAAAGGCAGAACAGAACCCTGATCACTTGGTGACCTGTTCATACAGGGAGCCAGCAGCACCGTCCTGCTGACACCAAACAGGCCAGCAGAACCAGGCCAGGATGCAAGAGTGGAGCATGAAGGCAAATGTGGTCAGATGGAATGAAAATAAGCCTCTGGGATCATGCAAATGAAAGAAGGAGAAGCTCAGATGCAGAGCTGGAGGACTGGACAATGGCGCTACTATCGGTAAGCAGAGACTGCAGACACCTGGGTGGCGCCCTATGCTATTGTGGACTAGGACGTCTCTTTACAGATGTAATGGTGAGAAAAACTCCTCTTAAACCCACTTGATACTAGGTTGATTGACCGGACCGTATTTATACCCCAACACATGCCAAATTTCAACATGATGGTGAGTCGTTAAACACGACAACAATAGCAAAGCAGACAGTGGTACTTTTAATTACTATGTTAATAACAGTGTATAGTTCATTAGATGGTTTTTAAAAAAATACACTCATATAATATGTTTCAAACCACAAAAAAGATCTTAACAGAACAATGTATTTGAGTGTTTTATTTTTTACAACAAAACTTGGAATTATTATGGGTAACCCAGAGTGTAGATTAAAACTATTGTACCATTGTACTTCATATGGAGCCCACCCAGATAACGTTGCTTACGGGACTATTGTTGTAGTACACCATTGGGACTGAATGCTGCATTCTAGAAGCTGCAGGGCAGCAGGTCTGGAGGACTGGACCTGGTTATCTCTGACAGTCACAGTCGTGTGACTGGTTAAAAAAAAAAGAAAAGAAAAAAAGAAAACACAATTAAACCCTGAAAAGAAAAAAGCAAATCATACTTGTCAGGAGGGATACCTGACTGAAACTCTTACAATAATAAGAAAAAAAACAACTCAATAGCATAAGTAGTAAAACTTGTAGAACCGTCACAACATGAAGATGAAGGAGAACCTGGATCTGCTGCCAAACAAAGGGGTCAATAATCAAGCTTTGGATCATAGAGGCTCGGTTCTTGGAATGATTCAACAAGGAGACAAACAGACTTCCTGGGGATGTTGGATGATCTTCACTACATTGTCCAAGCTTCCTATGAGGTCAGAACATTAACATCTAAATCTAAAGTGCTGTCCCACTCTTCATCATTGTTCTCTTCTTCATCACTGAAAACAAGCATAGGCATGATGGAGCAGTCCTTTGTTGTCATGGCGATGAGGTACCGATGGACCTGCAGAGAAAAGGACAGAACTGGAGAACTAAGATCTGAGCAAAGAAACTTCTTAGCATCTCAATACTGATTATTTCCATTTGGCTCCATTCATAACAACATCTCAGCTTCACTGACTGAGAAGTGATTAAAAAGTGATGCTGTTCTGACCCGGTATGAGATTAAAACATTTGATTATATATTTATATTATCTATATTTAGCAACAAGTGATAAAAAGAAGTAAATGAAACAAAAAGCATCACATTAGAACCACATTTATCTCCAAACACTGAGTTGTTGTTGCAGCAGGTCTGGAGGAAGAGGAGAACTTTGTGGAGGTCAGCTGATTATTCCTGAACGAACATCTGGGAGAGAAATTTCAGTCAGAGCTGAACGACTGCAGCACTGAGGACAGATTATTGGAGTCTTTATTACAGGTTATGTTCTGATCTGAGCAGAGATAAATAAAACCTGTTATTCATCCATCCATCTATCTTCTTCCTCTTGTGCATGGTCGGGTCGCGGGGGTAGCACCTTCAGTAGGGAAGCCCAGACGTCCCTCTCCCCAGCCACTTGGGGCAGCTCCTCCGAGGGAATCCCAAGGCGCTCCCAGGTCAGCCAAGAAACAGTCCCTCCAGTGTGTCCTGGGTCTCATCCTGGGCCTCCTCCCGGTGGGACATGCCTGGAACACCTCAAAAATGGAGACGTCCATGAGGCATCCTAATCAGATGCCCGAGCCACCTCAACTGGCTCCTCTCGATGTGGAGGGGCTCTACTCTGAGTCCTCCCCGGATGACCGAGCATCTCACCCTATCTCTAAGGGAGAGCCCAGACACAATACGGAGAAAACTCATTTCAGCCGCTTGTATCCAGGATCTCGTTCTTTTGGTCATGACCCAAAGCTCATGACCATAGATTAGAATAGAAACGTAGATCGACTGGTAAATCGAGAGCTTTGATTTTTGGCTCAGCTCTCTCTTTTCACCATAACAGACCAGTAAAGTGCACGCTTCACAGCAGATGCCACACCAGTCCGCCTATTGATCTCCCGCTCAATCTTCCCTTCATTCGTGAACAAGACCCCAAGATACTTGAACTCCTCCACTAGGGGCAGTACATCCTCCCAAACCCAGAGAAGGCACTCTATCCTTTTCCGGCTCAAGATCACAGTCTCAGATTTGGAGGCACTGATCTTCATCCTCATTGGCGCCAAAACCTGTTAGTCAGTGAGTTTTATAACAGCTTAAGGTTGAATTCAGGATCTTGGAATGAAACACACCTTAGTTGGAGTTAAACTAAGGCAGGAGGCAGTTTGTGATTGTTGGTTCCTGCAGAGAGACTCCCAGACGATCAGATTCACCTTCAAAACAAACAAGCAGCTTCCTCTGAGTGAGTCCAGCTGCAGGAGAGAAAAGTGGAAACCTCCAACACTGCTGCTTCAAGCTGCTCACACTCCACACACTGAAGGTAAGTTGGACCAAGAACACCACTCAGAGTGGAACCTGTGTGAGACCTTCTTGCAGCAGAGAGAGCTTCAGAGGATCTCTGCAGTCTGTACTCTGAGAAACTCAGACTCTTCTGTCTGGACCATCAGCAGCCAGTGTGTCTCTTCTGCAAAGATTCAAAAATCCACAAAAGCCACAGCTTTGCTCCCATAGATGAAGCTGCAGAGGATCACAGAATGGATCTTCGTTCATCTGTAGAAACCTTGAAAAAGAAGCTGGAGGTCAGGAGGAAAGTTCAAGAGAAGTTTGATCAGACAGGAGAACACATGAAGGTCCAGGCCCGACACACAGAGAGGCT
>NW_015152319.1:53358-55930 GCF_000732505.1 Cyprinodon variegatus
AACAGGAAACTGGAGATGATCTGATCTGATCTGACTGATCATCTGGTTGTTTTCAGGTCAGTTTCAGATCTGCTTCATAATCTGTCCAGATGCTACAAACTAAGGTACATGAAGTGGATGATGTGGAGTTTAGTTTGGTTCTGACAGCAGATCAGGGTCGTTTCAAGGAATTTGGGTGCCCCAAGCAAAATGGACATGGAGGCCACCCTTTGTCTGGACAAATATAATGATAAGAAAAATATCATAGCAGTTTAATTTAAGAACTGATATCTAACCATTTTCCTTGCTTCTCTTGATAAGTGATTTTGGCTATTAAGTTCCTACATCAATAGCTATGGCATTGTACTGCCAATAACAGCATTTAGGTGTCAAAACAACAGTTTGTACTTGATTGAAAAATAATTTTTTTGATGACAAGGGTGCTCTCTTAATTTTTTTTCCATGGCTGTATATGTTAGGGATGGGCATTTTAGGTAATTTTAAAATTCAACATGTCAGGCTAATCAAAATCAATCAATCAATTCATTAGTCCTGACATCATTGTGATCTTATCTATAATGAAACAAATATACTTCACCCCAAAAGGAAATCGTAAAACATCTGTGAGATCTAATTTACTTTATATATTGGGCATGTTCCATACATTAGTTTTTTTTAAATCTTATTTTATTTTTATCATTGTGTGGGCTGTACTGTATTGAACACCTGAGAAAGTGGATCAGGGAGGCTGGGATTGAATTGGGCTGTCTGTGTTCATATGGTGACTGTGGCTTTATGGGTTGAGTAGTCGTCTTGCAATCAAAAGGTCAAGGGTTGATTCCTGCTTCCCCTTGTGACATGGCGATGTGCTGCTGGGCAAGGCTTTTTACCCAAAGTTGCTTACCAAGCCAAGTATCAGTGTATAAATTTGTGCATGTTAGAGTGTGTATTTGGGTGAATTTGACTCTAGTGTGCTGCGCTTTGAGTGGTCAGTATGACTAGAAAAAGCGCTTATAAGTTCAATACATTTACCATTACTTTTTGCAACCACTTTGCATCTATGTGTGTGTTTTGTGGTGTTAATTCACAATTTGTATGTTTGTTATACTTAACAAAATTTCTGTCTATTTCTGCACGTATTCCTAAAGACGTCATCAAGAGATACAGAAAAGTCCTGAAGGCATACAAGAAAGGAAGAAAGTTGAGTGTGGTATATGGAAGGGTCTTTGTCGACAGAAACACCATCGACGCCAGTGCTCCCATCTGTGAGCTGGCTGTTGTGGCACCAAAAAAATACAAGGAGTTGCTGGTTGCTCATACACCACAGCATTGACTGCAGGACTTTGCCAGAAAATGTCAGGAGGTGTTGATTGATAATCCAAACCTCTTGAGGGATGTTGAAAATTAAAAGAAAAAGGGGAAACTGCTTCCTCTGTCTAAGAAAACTTAGTGTTGGTGCCCTAAGCAGTTCAGTTGTGGCTCAGGTTGAGTTAATTGAGTATAGCAGGTCCAGGTTGTGGGCATGTTCATATCAGTAATGCCAATGGCTTTATTTTGATTTACTTTTTTCTCATGTCCTGCACAAAAAGTGCCCAAACCTCAAGAGTTTGTATACTGTTGTATGCTGCTGTTCTGCCTTGTGGGGACTCAGTATTTTTGTTTTTGTACATTAAAGACAATATTGAACATGTTGTCTATTTTATTTTGACAATATATATAGTTCACATAAAAGTCTATGGATGGAAGAAGGTTGAGATACAAAAATGTGATATTTTAAATTTCACATTAAATTTCTGTACCTTGAACTTGTGTCATCTATTTGTTGTTCTAATAAATTGTACAGGTATCAGTAGATGGTTCAAAAAAATATCCTGTAAAGGTTGAATTAATGTAGTAGTTAGGTATTAATTATAAGCTTATGAAGGTTATTGAAACGTTATTCTAAAGTTGCAGCTATTCCTCATTCCTCATTACCAGCAGTTGATAAAGATTAATAGTTGCAACTTTAGAATATCCCAATAACATATATAACAAGACATTAGTATGTAATTCACTAACAGATTATTAATGGCCTATTAACTATTTATAAGACATAGTTATAAATCCTTAGCAAACTATTAACAAACACTTAACAAGTGATTAATAACTCATTAGTTAACAGTTTACAATTTATCTTTTAACTAGTTATAACGGATAGTTATTATAAAGTGTTACCCAAGCATCTCTTCTCTAACTAAATACACCACATGAGAAAGCAAACCACATTATTTAAATCTTAAGTGTGGACTTGAATTAAACATGTCATAAACTAGAAGCAAACTGAAATACTTCATTAAACAAACAATGTCACTGACTCCTGAAGTTACTTACTTGCATTTCACGCACACGCATCAAAAGGAAGGTGACAACAAACTGCAACAGCAAGCATGGGCGTAGGTTTGCATAGGGACCATAGGGACATGTCCCTACCAAAATTTTGAACCGACCTAATTGTCCCTACCAATAATTTGATGCATAGGCGTAACTTCCTTAAGGACTGGTGTGGACATGTCCCCACCAATCTTGACCGGTAGGGGGACAGTCCCCACCAATA
>NW_015152319.1:58167-59858 GCF_000732505.1 Cyprinodon variegatus
TTTGTAACAGTTATGTTTTCAACTGTAAGCATTAAATTGATAAATGTTATTCACATTTTTTTGGCTTTATCCTCTTCACCAAAAAAAAAAAAGGCGTCGCGCAAGTAGCTCCCTTTCCTTATGAGCCGTCCCTACCAACTTTCAACACAAAGTTACACCCTTGATTTGATCTGAACAACATGTTTATAATTTACTATACAGATTTACTGCAGCAGTGGTTTCATTTCCTCTAGCAGCTTCGCTGACTCAAAAACTGAAGGCAAAAATATCTCTCCGTTCAGCAGCAGCTCCGTCTGAGTGCCTGCCTGTCTCTACTGTCCCTTTAACGTAGCAGCACACGTGACTGTGGTTCGCTGAGCAGCTACTGGTTGTTCTGCCTTAAGTTCCGCCTTCTCTCTTCCTGATTGGCTGTTTTCCAGTCCGTGTGCATGTGTGTGTGCTTGAAGTGCAAAAATCAACATTTATTTCATTCTAGAATACAGCGGTTACTCCAATAATATTAGGCTACGAAACTAGTCCCAATTAAAAAACTGAAAATCATGTACGCTAAAAAAAAAAAAAAAAAATTTTTTTTCCTTGTATAAAACTAAGCCAGGAATTCTGAAGACTGCTGGAAAAATGGACAAATAAAGCCAACACAGAAGAACAGCCAACTAAAAAGAAAAACATGATGGTTTCCTTTTTCTGATCTGCTGATATTAAGTTGCTGTTACTGTTTTAATTTTTTGATGACTCTTTGAGGGAGTTCAGGTATAATTATTAGCAGGTTTTATTTCTTTTATAGTTGTAACAATAAGAAATGGCGCCAAAACATCTGCTATTTTTTGTTTAAAAAGCATAATAAGGATTCCACGTAATAATAGTTCTATTTTATTGACTATTTCTACTAAGAGAGGGACATTATTAACATTGATTTTATCTTACATAGATTTCCACACAGTCTATAAGTAAATTAGTGCAAACACTAATGTCTGGTAAATAATGCTTGAATCTGGCTGTTTATTTTGGATATTATTACATAGTGTTATATTGTCTTTTATAATCATTAAATGTGATTTTATATTTGAATAAATTTTGGCTCATTCTTAGTGTTGAGTTTGTAGATGATGCCACTAAAAAAGAAAATAGACATAAGGAGCTATTTAAACAGTCAGTCAGCAAGTAACATAGGATGATATAAAAGGTTGTTTCATTTAATCTTTTTATATTAAAAACACACTTTTATCCAGTTATAAGGATGTTGTGCTTTAGGTGATGTCTAAATGATTTTAATTACAAAATAAGGAGCAACTTTTTTATTTATATACAATATAAATATCAATTTGTATTTGATATAGCTGGATTTAGGGAACGTAAACAATGAGCAGTAATGTTTCAGCACAGCTTGAGAGAGAAGTGTTGGAACCTTCAGGGCTTCAGGTAAGAGTTTTTTTGGTTCTGTTTTCAGTAGGAGTAATTGGATTCTGTGATCGCTTTTGGAGCTCACAAATGATGCCACATAGATTTTAATATAGTTTGGCTGAGTAACATGTTTGTTTCGTTGAATGTTATCTCCACCTCACATGTATTTAGTAAGAAATGTTATGTTAAATGCAATGTTACGATAAAATTAGGACAGCAACTAACAATTATTTTGCAAATCGATTAGTCTGTCGTTAATTCTTTCGATTAATTGATTAATTGGATAGCCA
>NW_015152319.1:60217-62825 GCF_000732505.1 Cyprinodon variegatus
ATATTACTGTATGTTTTAAAGTCTCTATACACAGTTAATGATGAATCACTATAAATTAGTTGATTATTATTGAAATAATCAATGAATACGATTCATTTTTTCAGCCCCAGATAAAATACATGAAATGGGCTACACAGAGTAACTACAGCCCAGATATTCAACTTTTATAGTGAAGTTAATATTTTAATGAATGTATTATTTTGCTTGATATAAAGAGAGCATAGTAGGTAAAAATATAAGAGTGGGGTTTAACTCTGCACAATTCTATATCTTCAATAGAAAATACTGTATTTACCTTCTGTCTTAGTTGTTCAAATGAAACCACCAAAAAAATTTTTAAGATCCTCATTAGTTTTAACCAAAGTTGCTAATCTTCCTGTGGTCAAATGAATAAAATACAAAAACTCATTCAACATTAAGGAGCGTTTGGCAATAACGCATGTTCCTCATCATATTTTACATACATACATTTCCAACATTCAATTTCAGCGCTCTTTTAAAGGAAAATTCTTAATTCTCTAATGTTTTTAGTTAATTTATTCCATTATTTAATTGTTCTATAGAAGAGAAAATGAATCTTGTTTCAGACGATTATCTGGTAAAATGATTACATATCTCATCAGAATAAATAAGTTTCCATTAAATGATTAACTTCTCCCTGTTGGATTGTGTTAAGAAAAACAGATAAATTACACCACAAAATAACCTACAAAAGAGGCCTTCTAAAAAAGTTAAAAAGCTATTTACTCGACTTTGTTTCCAAGTTTGAAGATGTTTCCCCTCCCATCCAGGAAGCTTTTTCAATTAAAATTTTCAGAACTATCATTGAGTTCCAAGCTTTATAGAGTGGACCACAAAGAAAGCCTTGTTTTGGCTTAGAGAACATGCAAATCTAACCAGACAAACAGGTTCAGTTCAATTTGCATGAAGCTGTTGATGTCAAATGTTCCAGGTCAGAAGTGGATCTAAAATAAGGAACCATCTGGCCAGAAAATGTGGCTCATGTGATTAAAGCCCTCCAGACTAACAGAGTTACTCACTGTCTGGTTCTGGTGAATTCTGTGGATCTGAGTGGATTCTGGACTTGGCTGAACTAAATGAAGCTAACCTTGCATCATTAAGTTTAAGTTTGCATGTTTTTAAAACAGGATTAAAATGATTCTCTCTTTAAAATGTAAATAAATGATTAACTATCTTATATATTCAGTTGAATAGAGTCATGAACTGCAGGTTGAGGAGTATCCAGGTCTGATTTAAAGGAAAAGTTATAAAAAGTTCTGCTAAGAAATTAAGATCATGAATATTCAAAGAGAGAAAAAGAAAAAGTTTGTCCACCCCACTGTGGACAAACTTTCCCCCCAGCAGACTGCTTATGACGTTGGAGCTGAAACCACAATGTTCTGGATATGCCTGAAGGCCTGCTCCGCCGTCCTAACATAACGTCAACAACAGAACACATCCTGATCTCAGAACTCAGGTCAAATTTCATTACTAAGAAGGACCCGTCCTATATGACCTCACAGGAAACCCACAGAGGCAGAACAGAACCCTGATCCCTTGGTGACCCGTTCAAACAGGGAGCCAGCAGCTCCTTCCTGCTGACACCAAACAGGCCAGCAGAACCGGGCCAGGATGTAAGAGTGGAGCATGAAGGCAAATATATTCAGATGGAATGAAAATCAGCCTCTGGCTTCATGCAAATGAAAGAAGAAGAACCTCAGCTGCAGAGCTGGATGCTGCAGTTTAGAAGCTGCAGGACAGCAGCTCTGGAGGACTGGACCTGGGTATCCCAGATTGATATCAACATTTATGTGTAAAACGAAAACTGTCATTCATTGTACCTAAGGGTCAAAACACTGAAGTGTATGGTCGTTGTGTGACTGGTTTAAAAAAAAAAAAGAAAAAAAAAGACAACACAATTCAACTCTAAAAAATGAAATAAATCCTACTTGTCAGGAGGGATACCCAACTGAAACTCCTACAATAACAAGAAAAAAAAATCAACTTATAAACTAAAGTAGTACTTCACAAAATGAAGATGGAGAACTTGGATCTGCTGCCAAACAAAGGAGTCAATGTTCCAGCTTTGGATCATAGAGGCTCACTTCTTGGAATAATTCAACAAACAGACTTCCTGGAGATGTTGGATGATCTTCACTACATTCTCCGACTTTCCTGAGTTCAGAACATTAACATCTAAAGTGCTGTCCCACTCTTCATCATCATCCTCTTCTTCATCACTGAAAACAACCAAAGCCATGATGGAGCAGTCCTTTGTTGTCATGGCGATGAGGTACTGATGGACCTTCAGGTTATGCTCTGATCTGAGCAGAGAAAAATCAAAACCTGTTAACCAGTGAGTTTAATAGCAGCTGGAAAAAAGTAAAGCTCTTAATGTTTACAGATTTTAGTCAGAACTAGAAACCGCAGCACTGACAATGGTTTATTTCAGTTTTTAGAAGGGTTGGTGAATGAAAAATTCCGTAATGGGTAAGCAGCAGGTTGAAAAGGTTTTAGCTCCTCCCCTTTACCTGCCACACCTGAACTAAAGCAGGAAGTAATTTGTGATTGTTGGTTCCTGCAGAGAGACTCCCAGACGATCAGATTC
>NW_015152319.1:64929-73802 GCF_000732505.1 Cyprinodon variegatus
CCTGGACCCAAACACTGCTGGTTCAAAACTCACCCTGTCTGAAGATCTGACCAGTGGGACTGGAGGAGAGAAACAGAAGCTTCCTGATAATCCAGAGAGGTTTGGGTTTTGGTGGGGTTCTGTCCTGAGTTCTGAGGGCTTTAACTCAGGGAACCACAGCTGGGATGTTGATGTTGGAGACAGTGTATACTGGAGACTTGGTGTGATAGAAGAGTCTGTTCATAGGAAGGGAGACTTATGGTCTCGATTGTTGGTTATATGGTGCAATGGAGGTAAATACTCAGCAGAGTCTCCATCATCTCCTTCCAAACATCTCTCAGTTCAGAGGAAGCTCCAGAGGATCAGAGTGAATCTGGACTGGGACAGAGGAAAGCTGTCCTTCTCTGATCTGGACACTAACACACACATACACACCTTCACACACACCTTCACTGACAAGATATTTCCATACTTCAACACTGTGGGTAAAATAAAAATCTTACCCATGAAGATCTCAGTGAGCAAACAGCAGCTCTGATGTTCTCAGCATGAAGAACACAAAGTCCAAATGAAACCTTATTGATCTGATTGAAACTCAGTGTTTGAAACAGGAAACTGGAGATGATCTGATCTGATCTGACTGATCATCTGGTTGTTTTCAGGTCAGTTTCAGATCTGCTTCATAATCTGTCCAGATGCTACAAACTAAGACATGAAGTGGATGATGTGGAGTTTACTTTGGTTCTGACAGCAGATCCAGGTGTGCTGATCATGAACAGGGAATAGGTGAGGTTAGTGGAGACATGAGGACCCTGGAGAGCTCTGCTGATGGAAACAAACAGAGATCCAAACATCCAGACTGATGAACGCTGCAGAAGAAACTCTGAGAGGTTTTCATGTTCAGTTCAGGAACAACTCATCAGGTCTGGACTTGAGTTTGGCTTTATTAAGTGTTTAGTCCTGTTTCTTTCCTAGACATAGCCATGAGCTCAGCTTTCACTCTAACTGCATGTGATCTCTTTTATCCTTGTTGACATTACAACAAGCTCAGGGATCATCTGCTTAACTTTATTTTTCCTAGACAGAGCAGCCTATGGAGCTATTCTACTGTTCCCTTTTCTAACATAGAAAGTTTTTATAGATCAATGCTTCTATTTTTCTTTATGTATGTTTGCTTCAGTCTCCTTGAACTCTAGTCAGCCTCAGCAGAAGGCCACACACACTGAGCCTGGTTCTGCTGCAGGTTTCTTCCTGTTAAAAGAGAGCTTTTCCTCTTCACTGTCTCAGCATGCATGTTTGGTGTGAGGGATTGCTGCAGAGTCAACAAAACAAGGCAGCAAATAGTTGCTGTCGCTACATGCTCATCCAGGAGGAGTCAATCCTGCAAAGTTAATGACAATCAGCCTGGTTTCCTTAGATAGAAGTCTTTTAATGATCTGT
Source organism: Cyprinodon variegatus (assembly GCF_000732505.1). Taxonomy (NCBI): domain Eukaryota; kingdom Metazoa; phylum Chordata; class Actinopteri; order Cyprinodontiformes; family Cyprinodontidae; genus Cyprinodon; species Cyprinodon variegatus. The sequence goes on from NW_015152319.1 coordinate 66,349, forward strand.
ATGTATTATTTGATTGAATTGTCTCAAGTGTCTTGATATGGAGGAGAATCACTAAAAAGGAAAAAACATTTCAAATGAAATATTTAAATAAAGTATTTAGAAATCCATATATCAAAGCATTTTGTAATTGTAACTATATTTGTTATTTCGTTATTAAATGCTAAAATTTGAAATCGGATGTAACTAGCTCTCTCATTGGTTAGACAGCCACACTTATATCACAACATGATGGCTACCATAGGAAGTGCTGATTTACTGCTCCGCCTGCTACCTTTGTAACTCCAGACAAAGTGAAAACTCACACCAACATTTCCTATTTGGCAGAATTACAGTTCGATCTGATCAGATTTGAGAGAAACTAATCTTCTGAATGCTGGACGGATGATTCATAAGTTTTGCCTTATATGCAGAAGTCTCCTTTAAGGTGTTTGCATCATTGGCACCTGCTCTGTTGATGTAGTTAGCCAAAGTGATTAATGCCTGTGTAATTCTCAGTCATCAGGGTCATGGCATGTCCATTCCATGCACAATAGAAGACTCCAACCATCCAGAAATACAAGGGGCGACTATTTGATTTCCATCTGACTTTTAATGTTCTTAGGAGGATGGACCTCCATGCTGCTTAAATACATCAGAGCTCCAACTACAGATTGCTCTGTGCGAGCCGACAGAAAAGATAAAGACTCCTGCATAGGTGTCGAAATGTCTTCAAATAAACTGAGTTAAAGTCTGGTTGCCTTCCAATTTCAGCCTGTTTGTGGTTCCAAAGTGATAAAGTTATCCATTGTGATGCTCCAAATAATACTTGCTGCCTCATCCTCCATGTGCGAGCTTTATTTATGATTTATCTACTAACCAAACACCAAATAGTCCACATTTGAATTGAGGTGTGACGACCATTCAAAACAACAACAGATGCGCTAGGAAGAATTTTGGCAAGAATTTTGCAGAAGAAACTAGGACATTGATCCAGAAAATCCAAACCTTGATGATGGACTGTTTGACTCTTAGAAAGTGTGTTTTTAACTATTCTTCACAGTCTAGGAGGAAACTTACCCATTTTTTCATATTCCAACCTGTTATCTGTTTTGCTTTCATGTTCTGTATCTAAAATAATTTACATACTAGACTACATATTATATAAAAAATCAGGATCCTTTTCAATTAACGTAGCCTGCATCATCCAAAAAACAAGTTTTGCTATTCAAAGACACGTCCCTGAAGAAGTGTGACAAATGTGCTTCAATTAAAAATGTAGGTGGAAGGTATGGAGCACCAGAAGTCTGATTTAGCTGTCTTTAGATAAATCCTCTATAATTCTCAAACATGTCGGGATTTTGAGTGACCCTGAAAGCTGAAACCCAGACAGATGGACAGACAGACTGGGAAACAGACAGGGGAGGAGCTGAGGACAGACAGACACAGAGTCTACCTTACTGTTTCCAGCTAGAGCTGAAACCTTTGGTTCTCCTGCAGCTCTCAGAGAGATGTGTGTCGCTGCGCGATGACACTGAGTTTGTGTTTCTGTTTTAGAACCGATGTGTAGAGCAGAGCGGTGAGGAAGAGGAGGAGGAAGGGGGAGACAGGTCCAACATGTGTCTTCCTGCCTTGGAGAAAACTCTGCCAACCTGCTGCAGCGAATCTGAGCCGATTTAAGAGCAGAAAATAAACTGAAGGGGAGGTCACAATCAGGTCAGAGGATCTGCAGGTCCAAACGGATCACTGAACAAAAATAATCAGAAATATAATGATGATGGAGGATTTAATGAAACTCACACTAAATCATGATCTTCACTGAGACTTTAAAGTCCTCATGTGATCAGAACCAACCTTATGCTGTTTGCTGAAACCTGGAGGTCCAATAGATCTAAGAACCTCCTGAATAAATGATGACAGTCTGATCAGATGGAGTACATACACTTATGGCTCCATATCTGCAGTGTGTGGCTCCCCCTTCAGGCCTGAAATCACTGAGTGACTCAGTCACAGGTCCACCCACAGCTGCTGGAAATGGTCCTGAAGATCCAGCAACATGGTGGAGACCTGGACTGGGTGGAACAAGTCTCCATCAGTCTGGGTCAGTTTAGGATGGAAACACAGACATGAGATCCGTGGTTCCAGATGTTCTCAACATCTGGGTTAATTTCTGCTAAAATCAGTCCTAGTTAGTTTAACTTGGTCAGAACTGTTTTTTCTTATTTCCTTCCTTTGAGGATGATCCAGTGTCTCTGAAATTAAAGGAGATCAGAACCAGTAATTCTACAGATTTAAATGATCGAATATGAACCATCAGTTGGTTGATCTGTTCTGTTTCTGCTCTCAATATCAGAGAACAGCAATTATCTGGAATCCAAATGAAGCTTCTTCCTGTTTCCTGATGATTTATACTGAAACATTCAGTGATCCGATCTGTTTTTCCTTCTGCAGGAGAAGTTTCCCTTAGCTAATTACTCCACATCCATATTTTAAGAGCTTTTGTTACTCAGAAGTACAACAGACTTAGTACGGACATAGTTGTGCATTGCAACAAACATTTTCTCTCCAGCTCACCACATGGCACTGCTGACTCACTTTCAACATGGCTGAGTCCTTGGTGTCACTGAAACAGATGTTCTAAGCACCAATTCCAAGTAGGTATCACTATCAATTTCCATTCTTTTAAAATCAATACTACAAAAGATGAATCATGAATGTGTATAGATATGACACATGCCAATTAGTAGATTTTATCTCCTCTGGGTTTTTCACCAGAGGCATCTCGATTTCAATGTTGTGGATTAGCAATGTGTGCCCAAACAGGAACCAATGGATGCTACATGCTTTATCTACTAGTTTGCCTATTTTGAGCAACAGTTTAACAAAAACTGCCTTCTCAAGAGGTTTTCAGATGTCGGTGGAGAAAAAGTTTGAGAAAAAGTTGTCTCTAATTTTGTGAGAGAAAAATTTTTTATCGAATTTTGTCTTGTTAATTTTTTTTTTTTTTTTTTTTGTGACATTCAAATTAAGTTAACGTTCATATCAGATTCAGTCTTCAGTGTTAATTTACCACTCCGGGCCACTGTTGCAAATCGGCAACATCCCAGAATTCATTGCATGTGAAGGTCTCTCTCTCTCAAAAAAAGTCTGAATTCTATATTACTTCCCCATATGATATTTTCTCCAAATATCAGATTTTTTCTGCAGCTACAAGTAAATTTGAGCCTGAGAGGGTTAATTTCAAGATTTCACATCAAGACTGAATTACATGTCTGTTAATACTATGGTATTTTCCTATTTACAAATTATGCAGGAATGACGGCATATACTTTTATGCTATGTCTGTGCATTAGCCTTTAAAAATGTTTGGGTTGCTTTTTGCAATTAATATAACATGCAATACAATTCAGCACATGATTTTCTAACGTTAGACCCAATGTCGATAGATAACTCAGTCCATATCTCGAGTCAATCCAAGATGTCCAGAATAATGTTAAGCTACATACTATACTATAAGATACATCAGCGTATTTATGGATTTTCTTGGTTAGTTCATCCACTGACTGTGAAATTACCGGAGAATTGTCTACCAACAGCAAATCACTTGTTTTTGAAGTCAAATTCTACACAGGTAGGCATTTTACTGTGCATCTCAATGGTAGTTGGGAGTACCAATATGGCAGCCGGTGGCTTCACTTTTTTCAGGCTATCTGGAATCCAATGAATAAATAGAGATCATTGGGCCCTGTTGTCATACAGCCTCTAATAATCCTGGATTATTAGATCTAATCTGATTGGCTCAGAGCACAGAGGTCAGCAGCTAAACCAGCTGTTATCAGATTAGACAGTTTGATTGTTTCTGTTCAGTCAGTTTTGAACTGAAGGCTTAAAATCAGGATTATAGAAGTTTGTTGTTTTAATGAAAAATAATCATGTGATTTTAAAAGCAGCAGATAAATGAGGCAGATGTCATAAATAATTTCCCTAATTTTACTGCTTCTTTATGGAGATGTTTGGTTCCCAGTATCTGAAACTGCTGTTTCAGAGGAAACAAGTTTTTGTGACAGCTTAAAAAAGACTAAATCTAGGCTTTCTATCTAAATACATTAAACTTTAGCTCCTCTTTGTTCACCCTTTATGGGGTCCACAGTGAAGCCCAGAACAGACCAAACTGATTTTGCATCCAATCCAACAGAAAATGTATTTGGTACAGAAGAGGTTGTGATGTTTAGTGCTCATTGAAAGTCAAGGGGATGATCAAACCAAACACAATTTCCTGCAGGGGGCAGCGTAGCTCCGACTGAGATAGAGCCCAGCAATTTCATGGGTGTAACCGGAAAACAGACGCAGTTACCAAGAAAAACACATCCGCCTTGGGTTCTGTTAATCTGTCAAATCTGTTAATCGCATATATAGAAGACAGAGCAGAGTCAAGCATAAACAATGAATAAAATAAATAAAAAACTACTTTACTTATGATTGTAGAGTTCAGGAGGACAACAAAACAGATTAAGAGGTGATGAAAACAAGGAGCAGACAGTGCTGGTAACTCAGCTTATCAATCTGTCCTCTTTAAAAACAAAAAAAAGAACTTGACCAAACTTTCTCTCTGAGCATCAGCTTTTGCTGCCTCAGACAGTATAGGAACCTTCCACAGCCTTTATTGCTGCATTTTCCTTTGCTTCACACTAAGTTCCCATTATGCTTTTAATATAGGTCAATGAAAATTCTCTATCTGTTCTGGTTTTAGAGATGCTGCACAGCTAATGAAGTGGGGCTTTGCTTTGGAGCCAGGCCTTTTTTTGTAACATTTTATTCTTTTTATAGCTTTTAATAATCTTTCCCTGTCAAATGTGAGAAATTGCTTCCAAACAGAGAAAGGAGGGATCTGCTATCCTTTGTGTAGCAGGAGCCTCTCTATACGCACTGCAGTCAGTGTCACAGTATGATTGGAGATGAAAAATTCAGAAGCAGCTGGTGTTACCTGAGCTATCATGGTTAGGAAAGGAACCCTGGACTGCTGTGCCATATGCAGACAACCTTTAACCTGCTGGATTTTACGGGATGGAAACACACAAATTTGAACCACAGCTTTTTGGAAAATAACAAAAAAAAAAAAAAAAAAACTAAAGTTGCACAAATGAAACCAATGGTTGATGCTCTAATTTATAAAACCTGAAACACAGTTACAGTTCTGGACCAAGTTTACCAGCCTGGGGCCTGTTTTTCTTTTTCAATGGGGGCAAAGAGCAAAAGCATAAAACAAAAAACAGGGCAGTTGTTCATCGATTATATTAAGTGAGACTTTGAACCAAAGAACCATTTCTAAATGTGGAAACTCCAGATACAGCAGATGAAAAAATAAAGGTGCACAGATTTTCCTAGTTTGAGGAGATTGGTTATCGGCCGAAACAGATCCTAACCATCAATCTTTTCTGAAAATCAGCCGCTGTCAATTATCTAAAAATTACATTTATATTTGTGAGTATTATCTTATGAACTCAAAACAGATTTTGGTTGTTTCACAGGTATTGATCGTTTTCTAAGTTTATAGTGAACTAATAACTGTCACAAAGAAAATATTGCCATCAGTCAAAATCATAAACAGCATGTCAGGCTTTTAAAAGATTGATTACAGCCAGAGAACAACAACCATTGCAGCTCCAGAAATGTGATCCCGTCTCTTTATTACTAGAGGTAAAAGTGTAATGCCTTCATTTTTAAATCACTGATGAGATTAAACTTTAAAGGTATAAAAAAATAAATAAATATGAACCAGTCAGTTAAGGTTTCTGTGTCACATATGATCATTAGAAATGTATTCAATATTAAATCTTCAATATAGAGGCCATGCCAGGGGCCACCAGTTCTACAGGGGCCATCAGTTCTTAGGGCCACTGACCCCTGCTTTCAAAACTGAAGAAAATGAGGACATTCCCATGTGTCACAGAGTACATGTGAATAAATAATGTTTGTTCAATTATGTGAGGGGCTGTGCCTCTACCTCAGTTCACACAGGATTATGGGAAGCTAAGGGCCAGGTAGGAATGCTGGGTCCCTTTGCTAAACAAATCGATAGGAAGCATCCTGCTTCCGCTTTCTACCTCCTCCTACGAGAATTGACACAGCTCTGCTTAAACCAATATGAATGTATGATCTTTGGTTGTATGGATTGTATCTATAAAGTGTCTTGAGATTAAATGTACTGTGTACTTGGGATTTAAAAAAAACTAAACTTTTGTAACCGACATGCAGTACCTCAGTGGACCCTCTAGGGGTCGTGGACCCCCCTGTTATAGACCTCTGGTTTAGAGGGTTGGTGTAAAATGGGCATAAGGTATGTTCAATTACAAGAAGCTTATAATATAGATATTTGCTGCTTTTTTTTCCTTTGAAAACATTTTTATAACGGTAATGAAATAAATAAGAAAAAAAGATGTTTGTCCATTTCTAAAAAAAAAATGAAGAGATGATGATGACACGGAGGGATTAACACATTCAGGAAGATGCTACAAAGCTGCCTTATATTCCTGCTCTTTATTCATTCTTTCAATTTTAGAATCAATAATTCAACATAATCTGGAGAAGTCTGTATTTGATTTATTTTTCTTGTTTGAAAAAAAATAAAACCTAAGGGAAAATATTTATCTTCTCACTTTATTCTCTATTTTATTGTCTGCATAATAACAATCAAAATGCTGGTTATTATAATCTGATCTATTTTACTTCTGATCCACATCAGGTGTTGAGTTGCTCATTTTAAGCAATGCTGTCTGTGTAAAATAACAGATTCCTTAGGGTTTACCAGGTGGATATTGGTCAGATGATAGAAGAGGCTCTTATGAAGAAAACAGATGATCTTTCAGTTCATATGTTGAATCCATTCTTCCTCCTCATCACTGTGTTTCCATCTAGTGACCATTTTCATAGCCTGACATCTTTAGAAATATCTGCTGTTAGTTTCTGTTTTCATCCTTTAAAATGAAATCAGTTAAGAATTTTAAAAGTCTGAATGTTTAAAAACTCTTTTTTTCCACTAAATGTGTAGAACTGTGTGACATAGACACAGGAGATAACAGTTTTTAGTCTTTGCTGGTTTTTGCAAGTACATCCCGCTGCAGCCTGCAGGAAGGCGGGGCTTGACATCAAGGACAGCCATATTATGCCATATATGTAAAGATATGTTTTCATCTTAATTGTGAAAAGTTATCCCTCGAGCCCTGACGTAAATAGTCTGTAAATTTAAACAAAAATACGCCGCACAGTGCTGAGGCATCATTAGTGTGTTCAGCTTGAATCAGCATGTTTGAGTAGCAGGTCGACCGCCCCAATATGGCGGCCGTAATTCCTGCGCCGCGACAGCCAATGCGGGGTCTACTGATATATATATATATATTTTTTTTTATTTTATTTCACTTAAAGTCACACAACAATATATAAACAAACAAACAAATAAATAAATAAATATGCCAGGGGGG
>NW_015152319.1:74893-77348 GCF_000732505.1 Cyprinodon variegatus
GTTGCTACACACTCATGTACAGTAGGTGGCGGTATGCACCTAAAAGTTACTTGCAATCCGCCATTAATGAAAAGAAGAGGAAGAAGAAGAATTTCCAATATGGCTGTTCTTGATGTGGGCGGGGCTTGATGTCCCGCCTTCCCGCAGGCTGCAGCGGGATGTTTCTCGGTTTTTGTCTGTGTGCAGCTTTGCAGCTGTTCCCCACCTGGCCTACAGGAGGCGCTGCTGCTGAGGCCTTTCAGAGCCTGCTGATGATTCTGGGACCTGAAGCGGCCATTGAATCGATCATCAGAGCCGTGAGCCTTTCAGAAGACGCTGAACTGAGCGGGTAGAAGATCCAGAAGGTCCGCTCTGGACTCTGGACCCATCATTGGATTCTGAATCAGAACTTTATTTTTCCTCTCTTGGATGAGACAAAACTATAAAATAAAAGATTTCAGTAGAAAACAGCAGGCAGCTGCTGGGCCCTTATATCCTCACAGAGTTTCTGTTGTTTTTATTTCCACACTCCAAGGTTTCAGGAGTCTGCAGGAATCATAGCGCTGAACCAAGAGCCTAAGCAGCATGAAGCCACAGGATCATGGGTCCTGCAGCTTCAGGCTGCTTTGACTTCATGCTTGGTGTTTTGCTCTCTGACCTGAACCTGTGAGCAGTGGGACCTTATATAGACAACCGTCTATATTCCTAATCACATCCAGTCAGAAAAATGCACCACAGCTGGACTCCATCTAAACTGTAGAAACATTGAAGGATGATCAGTGGAGACAGTCTGAACCTCAGCTGAGTTTAGAGCTTCATGGTAAAAGCTGTGAATATTTATGGAAATATGATTTATTAGTTTTTCATAGAGTAATAAATTTATTACAATTATAAAAATAAACCTTTTCTACTTTTTCATAATGAGCCATTTAGTTTAGAATCTAGAGAAGAGATCAAATAAAAGCATTTGGAAAAAGGCTGAAACAGATTGAAAAGTGGAAAACATGCAGGGCTTTGAAAACTTCCTAGATGGTCTCTGATTCAGGGCTTTCCAAGGCTGCTGTCCTGCAGCTTTTAGATGCATCGCTTCTCCAGAACACCTGAATTCAATTCAATTCAGTTTATTTGTGTAGTGCCAATTCACAACACATGTCATCTCAAGGCACCTTACAGTTCAACCAGATCATCCAGTCAATTTGATTTAAAGTTTTCTATCTAAGGAAAACCAATTGATTGCATCGACTCTTTGACCCAAATGCAATGCCTCACACTAAGCATGCTTGTAATTAGAGGAGAAACTCCCTTTTAACAGGAAGAAATCAGATGAAAGGATCGCTACCGGGCCTCTGCAGAGCTGGATGACTGAATGCTGCAGTCTAGAAGCTGCAGGGCAGCAGCTCTGGAGGACTGGACCTGGTTATCCCTGATTTACATGAAGACCAAGGAGAACCTGGATCTGCTGCCAAACAAAGGAGTCAATGTTCCAGCTTTGGATCATAGAGCTCAGTTCTTGGAATAATTCAACAAGGAGACAAACAGACTTACTGGAGATGTTGGATGATCTTCACTTTTCATGATCCTGGCACTGGGGGCTGGCCTGATGCTCATTCCACTCATCTGTTTAACTCTGTCCGGTTTCTCGTTACTGCTTATCTGATCCACCTGTTTTCAGCTCCTATATATGCAGTATGTTTTCCAGCTACCAGTGCCAGAATATTCAAGCTGTTTTGTGTGAGTAACTCTAGCATTCTGTTTGTTTTTCTGATTACCTGATTGTGACCTGTTTCTGTTCTGTGGATCCCGAGTTTTGCTTTGCCCTTGTCTGCTCTTTAATCTGCTCTGTTCTGGACTGATTCCTGGATTCAGCTGGCTCACCAAATCTGGACTGTTTTTCTGATGCTGGCTTGGATTCCCCTTCTGAACCTCATTGGCTCTCTTATCTTCTGGTCTGTGAACTTGGTTCTGCTATGGCTTTGGACGTTCCCTTCAGGACTCTGTTGCCCCTCGGCTGGCTTCAGCTCCACTCAGATACAGGCCAGTGACTATTTTCTCTAAATTGTTGTCAGCCCTTATTGGTCACTGACCTGAGTTTCTGTTCCCACATAGGATCCGGTTTAGCCGCCCCAGCTGATGAGCATCCAGTGTTCAGTAAAGGCTTGTTTTGAACTATCAGTGCAGTTATACATTTTAAAGAATCTGCTTTACCTTCTCTCTGTGTCGCTGAGCAGTGCTGCAGAGTGCAAAAGCTTAGCTTATTCCCCTTCACAGGTTGATGATTTTGTTGTAGATTTTGGGTTGCTAGTTCTCTGCATACTGCCTTAGACAATGCAGCTCCTTTGAAAATGAAAACGTTAAAAATGGAAAGCTTGCTCCTTGGTTTAATGCAGAGCTACGCACTTTGAAGCAAAATGCTAGGAAACTGGAGAGAAAATATCGCTCCACAGGCCTGCGGGAGTCCTTCCTAGTCTGGAAAAAT
>NW_015152320.1:0-25558 GCF_000732505.1 Cyprinodon variegatus
TCAGCATGGGGGTGAGTAGAAAATGAAGGCTAATCATGTTTTGGGTGTACTATTCCTTTAAGACCTAGAAACGCATCTGTTTATAGTAAATATGAAATAATTAAATTTGCCAAACACTTGCCAAAAAGGAGGACATGTTGTAAGACACAACGTAAATCATCATCTGAACATTTTAATACCATTAAACAATTTATATTACAGCTTTAGTTTGTCTGTAAATATAACAAAAACATGGAAAAAGATAATTTGTAGCTTAAATTAAACAAAATACATTTTTAGAATCTTTTGTATAAAGTAAACATTAGTTTCTCCGGGTACTCCGGTTTCCTCCCACAGTCCAAAAACATGACTGTTAGGTTAATTGGCTTCTCTAAATTCTCCTTAGGTGTGAGTGTTCGCGTAAATGGTTGTTTGTCCTGTTTGTCTCTGTGTTGCCCTGCGACGGACTGGCGACCTGTCCAGGGTGTACCCCGGCTCTCGCCCATTGACAGCTAGAGATAGGCACCAGCACCCCTCACGACCCCGCTTGGGATAAAGCGTGATGGAAAATGGATGGATGGTTGGATGGATATTTTCTGCTGTAAATGAAAAGGTTGTCCTGAAAACTTAGCTAAAAAAAGGGCTTTTAACCAGTGAGGTTATCATGTAATGAGGTAAAGGAGTTTCTAGATGGACATTTTATCACAAGTCAAACATGGAAAAGGCCTCTACTGTTCATTCCTGTGGTTTTTAACTGCTGGTACATCTTTATTTAGGATAATTAGTTACATGTATCATGGATGAAAGATTTTTATCAGATGTGTTGAGTCACATTATCTTTGCCAGTAAAACTTTTGCCACAAATTGGACAGGAAACAGGCTTCTCTGTGTGAATTCTGACGTGTCTATCAAGATGACATTTCTGAGTGACGCTTCTTCCACAGAACAAACAACAAAAATGTATTTCATCTGAATGAGTTGTCATGTGAAAAGTCAAAAGTCTTCTCACTTGCACAGGCTTTCATGTGTGCATGAAGTTTATATTTCTTAATATAACTTTTTCCACAAAAGGCTTCTCACCAGTATGATCTCTTGTATGTGTAGTCAAATTACTTTCTACAGTAAACCGTTTGTTACAAATAGTACAGGAAAATGGTTTCTCACCTGTATGAAGTTGGATGTGTGTAACAAGATTAGATTTCTGAGAGAAGCTTTTTCCACAGGACAGACTCTCATGAATGTTCTCACCTATGTGAGTGTTCGTGTGATCTATTAAATGTTCCTTTTTTAGGAAAGTTCTCTTAACATGTGAAAGATGGGAAAGGTTTCCCTCCTTTACCTCCAGGCTCCTGCTTCAGAACAAGCTGCTCCTCATGTTCACTAATGGGGAGCTCCATGGTTTCCTCTTTTGTCCAGGGATGTTCTGGTTCTTGCTGCTCTTCTTTTATCTGCAGAGGTTCTGGTTCCTCTTGGTCCAAACTGGAATTTCTTTTCTGTCCATAGAGCTGCTGGTCAGAGAAAACCTCCTCTTTTTCTACATAATCCTGTAGACGGTCTAGAAAGACAAACACAGCAGAAAGACTTTCTATTGTAGGGGCCAAAAAGTATTTAGTCAGCCACTGATTGTGCAAGTTCTTCTACTTAGAATAATGAGAGAGGTCTGTAATTTTCATCATAGGTACACTTCAACTATGAGAGACAAAAGGAGAAAAGAAACCCCAGTAAATCACATAGTAGGATTTCTAAAGAATCTATTTGTAAATTATGATGGAAAATAAAGTATTTGGTCACCCACAATCCAGCAAGATATCTGGCTCTAACAGACCTGTAACTTCTTCTTTAAGAAGCTTCTCTGTCCTCCACTTGTATTATTGCCAGCTGGTTGAACCCGTTATCTGTAAAAGACTCCTGTCCACAGCCTCAAAGTCACATTCCAAACTCAACCATGGCCAAGACCAAAGAGCTGTCGAAGGACACCAGGAAGAAAGTTGTAGATCTCTACCAGGCTGGGAAGAGTGAATCTAAAGCAGGCAAGCAGCTTGATGTGCAAAAAATCAACTGTGGGAGCAATTGTAAGAAAATGGAATACATACAAGACCAATGATAATCTCCCACGATCTGGGGCGCCATGCAAGATCTTATCCCATGGGGTCAAAATAATCATGACAACGGTAAGCGAAAATCCCAGAACTACATGGAGGGACATAATAAATGACCTGCAGAGAGCTGGGAACAAAGTAACAAATGCTACCGTATGTAAGACACTACACCAAGAGGGACTCAAATCCTGCAGTGCCAGACATGTCCCCCTGCTCAAGTCAGTACATGTCCGGGTCCGCCTGAAATTTGCCAGAGAGCATATGGATGATCCAGAAGAGTATTGGGAGAAAATCATGCTGTCAGATGAAACCAAAATAAAACTTTTTGGTAAAAACCCAACTTGTCGTGTTTGGAGGAACAGGAATGCAGAGTTGCATCCCAAAGACGGCAGGAAAACTGATCTATGTTGAGGGAAGAATAAATGAGGCCCATGTATTGTGAGATTTTAAGCCAAAACCTCCTCCCATCAGTGAGAGCCTTGAATATAGAATGTGGCTGGATCTTGTAGCATCACAATGATCCCAAACACACTGCCGGGTCAACGAAGGAGTGGCTCTGTAAAAAGCATTTCAAGGTCCTTGAGTGGCCTAGCCAGTCTCCAGACCTCTATCCCATAGAAAATCTTTGGAGGGAGTTGAAAGTCCGTCTTGCCAAGCCACAGCCCCCCTAAATCACTGCTCCAGAGGAGATCTGCATGGAGGAATGAGCCAAAATACCAGCTACAGCATGTGCAAATCTGGTGGAGACTTACAGGAAACGTTTGACCTCTGTCATTGCCAACAAAGTTAATGTTACAAAGTATTGAGTTGAATTTTAGTTATTTACCAAATACTTATTTTCCACCATAATATACGAATAAATTATTTAAAAATCCTACAATCGATTCCCTGGATTTCTTTTCCACATTTCGTCTCTCATAGAAACAGAAACCTGAAAGATTTCCTTGTCCAAGCTGAGGTAAAATCTTTGAAGAGACCTAAAGTCAAAGGTAACAATGGGTTCTTCAAGCAGTTGCACTAAGTACAAATCAGATTAAATATAACCATTTTTAAATCAGACAGATCAGGACACCCTAAATACACAAAAAACTGTATTTATTTAATCACATGCAAAGTCTGTTAAATCAATTATGTGGGTATGAAAAGTAACATTCTCCCTACCTGTTTCACCCAACATAGATACATTATAAAACAAAAAGAAACACATGCTGGTATGCAGTCTCTGCCCTGGTGCTTAAATGCAACCCAGCCTGGTCTGCAGCCCATAGGAGAAGGGCTGAAAGGCTGTGGATCCACAGGTTAGACACACTGATCCCCAGAGGCCTGAATGAGAGGTAGGATCCACCTGGGTTACTCCTGCAATGGTGTGACCTTGCAACGGGGCAGGAAGGGGGAGGAGGATTCAGTCTCCTGGATCCCTGACCCTAACCCAAGCCGTTTTCGCCTCACATAGTGTACCTATTATGAAAATTTCAGACCTCTCTCATTATTCTAAGTAGGAGAAATTGCGAAATCAGAGGCTGACTAAATACTTTTTGGCCCCAACGTACATACTTATAAACAGACTGGAATTACATCACCCAGCATGCACTTCAGCTCTGACATTACAACCACAGGTTTGGACCTCCACTTTTATCTTAAAAGCTTTAGATTATGTCTTAACAAAACATGTTTTTCTTTTGTGTTCCCAGTACACAAACCCAATCTTAGTTTTCCATAATTTCTTTATGGATTGTTTTACTGCAATCTGAAGTTTTAAAACATCATGTTAGACAACCATCTAACCTGATTTCCACTGAGACAACTAATTTTAATATCTCTCAACCTCATTCAATAACAACATAAGCATCTGTACATCCATTTCCATCGTAACATACAAGTGTCTCAACATGATCATTTGATAAATGCTGTTTGACTGTTGTCAAGTACTGGACACCTTAAGCTATCATGTGATGCGACCAGGGTTGTCACGATACTAAACTTTTCATCTCGATACCGATACTAAGGAAAATATTCGATACCCGATACCATTTTCGATACCACAAGGATAAAAACAAAGACTCCAAAAGTCTACAGAAATATTTTCATTGATAAATAAAATACAATAAATAAATACAATAACGGTTGTATGCTGTGCATAATATTAAGCAAGCTTAATAAAAAACTTATAAAATTCAAATTAAGTGTTCCTTTCTTGGCTATGCTTTGCACACATAACAATGACACTAGCCAAACCAGTTAAGAAACAAAAATAATTCTCAGCAGCTGCACCTCTTACAAAAAAAAAGTCTGAAACTGAAAAGAGCACAGAATTATTCAATCACACAGTGTTCTGAAAGTGCATTGTCCTCTATTCTGCACTTTAGATGAATGACTGCTTAGGTGTCACTGGTGACGGCACTGTATCAGTACTTTTAAAAACGAGTATTGTATCCGGATACAACATTTCAGTATCGATACTTTTTTGAGTTTCGATACTTTTGACAACCCTAGATGCGACCTCCTCAAAACTTTAAAAACTAACTTTCAAATGTCGATAATCAATTTAATAGTGCAATATTATTAGAAATAACTAGCCTGGTTTCTGAAGTTAGATATTAGGTTATATATTTGACTGATAATAATTATTTGGAGTGACACAGGATCATGTAGGGCGACCATTACTGAGTGTGTTACATGATGAATACGATTTCCTGTAGTTGTATTTTTTTATACATTAAAGTTACTTAACATTGTTTAAGCTGAACTGTTTATTTAAACTATTTTTTATAAAAATTCTGTCATTTATCATTACTAATGAGAAATAAACATTTGTCTTTGATTATAGTAAAATAATTAAAATTTTAAAAGCTGCCTGGCCGAGGAGAAGGACGGAAGTTATCACTGGATAACAAAATGGATAATCTCTGACTTGAACTCTCCTCAAGAAAAAAATTTTGTAACTGCTGCGCCGTCATCCTGACTGAATCGATACTAGACAATGATATTAGATATGCTATACAGTGTGGAAAGACACAATGAACTAAGCGGTAAGACCCTGGGTGGTGGGCTCTGTGTTTACATCAACAAAAGCTGGTTTAAAAATGCTAAATCGATCGCTAGCTTCTGCTATCCAGACATCAAGTTTCTGACTTTTAACTGCAGACCAATCTATCTGCCCAGAGAGTTCATGTGGTTACCATCACTGCTGTTTACATGACCCCCAGTGCTAATACTAGAAGAGGCCATGAAGACTCTATACCATGCTATCTCTGAGCTTCAATCTGCACACAGTGTTTTTATCATTGCTGGGGATTTTAACCAGGCTAATTTGAAGACTGTGCTCCCTCATTTCTACCAACGTGGAATTTGCAATTCAGAGTGAAAACATTTTAGACCTAGGTTTACTTTAACATCAAAGATGCATTCAGAACAGCAACCCGCCCCCACCGCGGGTCATCAGATCATCTTTCGGTCATGCAAATTCCTGCATGCAGGCCCCAGCTAATTTCGGCTAAACCAATAGTTAAAGAGGTCAGAGTGTGGTCTGAGGGCACCATGGAGAAACTCCAGGATTGTTGTGAAAACTCTACATCATGACATAGACTCTGCATCACACTGACAACACCAAACCAAAATACTGCAGATTTGCACCACATATATTAATGCTCTGAACTTCCATATCAATGCGTTTTTTGCACCATGTTTTTTTTCTCTCTCACATTGTTTATATTTCATCACTGCTGCACTTTAAGAAATCGAAATGTCATGAGAGCTCTACAAAACGAAAATCCGTTTTGTACACACACTGTATATAAAATGACAAAAGGTGTCTAAATCTAAGTCTGAGTAATATATTACCAGGGAAAGAGAAAGGTAGAAACTCTGGGTAACATTTAGTCTTATTTGTATTTCAAATCATCATGTTTGTAGGGTTAGGGGTGACCTTTTCTTTTATAGTGTGAACTTAATGGCATCCAGGTCATGTGATCAATGGACTCAAAATCAATTTGGATCATAGTTCTACATTGGCTTTAAAAGCTATGCCTTTTATTTTTGCCTTTCAGGTCTCTTACTATTTTTTAAATAATATTTATGTGTAAAATTGGGATTTTTATTCAAAAGTTTCCAGGGTTTGTGATGGATTGACTAAAATTCTATGTGTTATCATGGTACTCTGTTGGTTTCATGGGATGCACCTTTTAGTTTTGAATAATACTGTGAATGATAGTAAGTGACAGTAATGTTCCTGTAATGTTAAGGTGATTTCTGTGTCACCAGTTGATCTGCTTCTGATCAGCAGTAATGTTCCCAACATGAGATCCAGCAGCTGCTGATGCTGCTTTGGGATCATTAGTGATTCGAACACATTCTTCCTCAGTGGACACAGAAATATATCAGTCAACTTGGATTTCTGACAGTATTTTGTAAACTGGTTCCTTTTATTGGAAACATTTTTAGACAGGCATCGGTGCAGCCACCTGTCTATAGCAAACATCAGCTGCAACAACCAGCTAATATATCACACTCACAGCTTTAGCTTAGCATGTTGATCTCCTCTAAGCAGTTTTCCAATCAGATGAGGCTAAAATCCACAGTGTGCATCATCAGGGAATCGTTTCTATCAGGTGTTTCCTACCTATCTGGTGTAAGATGATCTGGGGGATCCTGGTGAAATCCAGCAGTAGATGTTGATCGTCCATCTTTTCCTCCGAATTGACCAAACTCNAGATGTGATCTCTCTTTTTAATTTTCATCAGAACTCTGGCTGCAGCATTTTGGATCAGCTGAAGGCTTTTAACTACAGTTTGTGGACTTCCTGATAGTAAAGAATTACAATAGTCCAGCCTTGAATTAACAAATGCATGGACTAGTTTCTCAGCATCACCCCTGGACAGGAGATTTCTAATTTTTGCAATGTTCCTCAGATGAAAGAAGGAAATTCTAGAAACCTCTTTTCTAGAATTTAAGGAATTTAACATTATGTTGCCCAAGTCCAAAAAATCATTAATATAAAAAAGGAGAGAAACAGACCAAGCTGTTGTGAAGCATAGGTAATTTCCTGTACTTATTAAGCTATGTTAGGATTATTTTTATGTTTCATTTATGTGCCTAATAATACCTGCTTGTTAAGTGGAAAGAAGAAGAGTGTTTTTCCTTGTTGTTTAGCTAATTAGAGCAAGATTTGGGAATGTACCTTCCTTTCTGTGCAACCCATCTGGTCTGAGTAAGATTACAATATTGTTGAAGCTTTTTTATGTTTTCTAGTCATTTAATACATAAATCTTATAAAGTGATATTTAAATTGTTTGATCAGAGTGAACTCTTGTCAGGAAAGAATAAGGAGAGAAAACTTAAAGATGTAAACACATAGCTTTCAGCTAACAAACATTGTAGACAAATAACTATTTTTTTTTATGATTTATTTTATGATTTTAGCTGTTAACTGTTACTGATCCGTGTTTCAGTCAGTTGATCTTAATTAACTGGTAAAATAAAAGTTCAAAAACCACTGATCATGTGGATGATTTATGTATTAGATTCTAGAATGTGAGATCTGTTTCCCTTATTTCTCTTTCAACAGAGTGGGATCACCTCGATACAAAATGATCAGAGAGTAGGTTCTGCAGTGAAACTGTCAAAAATTAAAATGATAACTTAAGATTTTTCTTTTTATTATTGAATTTGGAACTTCATAAAATCTCCCTATTTAACACATTGCTTGTATGGAAACGCTCAGCCTGGAGGCTCTCTGGTGCTTTTTGGGTGGTTGAATACAGCAGAAAAACTAGAAATATTTCAAACCCATCATTTACTCAGCAATGTTTTTATCAAGCAAACACGGTAACCTTACTTTGAACATTGGTGTTGCAGACCCCATTAAGGGCTGGTTATACTCCTGCAGCAGTGTGTTACAGTGAGCTTGATGCAGACATTTTTGATTTTTGCTAAATTTTGAAGCGTGGTCTGCCCTGGGGGCAAGTTTGTCGGATAATGGAGGGACATGAGGGCGAAAAAAAAAGGCGGAAAAAGGGTCCCAGCGTTCTCACACACCTCGCTCTTCTAGCTGGTCAATTTTCAGGGTTGTTTTCTGCAATTTCGGTCATAAAAACAAAACAAGTCAGCTTCGTGTCTGCGGCCAGTTACAATTTGGGCGAGGTGCAGCAGAGTGTCTGTGGAGGGGGCGGGGACAGCTTTTTGTTTACTGCTACACCTGCACAGAGGACCTAGTTTCGACGTATAAATCAGCCTTAAGTCACAAGTTAATGAAGGTAGGATTGTTTCCCAGTTTGTTTCTTAACTCTTGTCACCAGGAGTCTAAACAGTAATTCACTTCAATTCGGTTTATTTATATAGCCCCAATTCACAACACATGTCATCTCAAGGCACTTTATAAATACACTTCAACCAGATTATACAGTCAGACTGGTTCAACGTTTTTTAAGGAAAGCAAGTATCCTCCTCTGGAGTGATATGGCTGAGTTACTTTGCTCTGTGATTGGGAACCCAGACAAGAGTTCCCAGGTGAGCAAATATTTCCCTTTTTTTAACCTGTCCAGAGTAGGATACTGCATTTCCATGCAAGGGACTGAAGGTGATCACCTCATCATCCAAACCTTGCAGACTTTCTTGCCTCCAGTGCAGTCTAGACTTATCAACAATTAAATTCTTCTGGTGCTGTGATCTTTTTATAACTGTACTTACTCCATTGTATGATTCAATTTCTACAGAAAAGAACAGCCCTGTTGCTCTGCTGATTGCTACATTTTTAGCAAACAAATTAGGAAGCTGCTCAAGATGGCTTTTCATTTAGGCCTGTCTTTTCTTTCTTGCCATAATGCTTTTTTTAATAGAACAGATAGAACATAGAAATTCTATTAGAAAACCATTTAAAATCTGCTCATCCCCTGACACATATAGCTGGGGTTTGTCTCTTCCAGGCAGAGGTGTACAGGAAGCTCTGCTGAGGCTAGGGTGTTTCATTACTCCCTTATTTGCCAGAAAGTTGCTGTGATGTTGGATGTAAATGCTTTACTTTCTTTGATAATTCTTTGTAGGGAAGCAAATTTAGACCAGAATTAACTTCATATCCTCAGTTTGTTTGACAGGCTCTCCTCAAACTCAAGACAGAGTTTGGTGCTTTTATGTGATGTGTCCTTTTTTTGACCACTGATAGAAAGTCTTTCTGTTGTGTTTGTCTTTCCAGACCACCTGCAGGATTATGTTGTAAAAGAAGAGGATGATTCTGACCAGCAGCTCTGTGGACAGGAGAAGAATTCCAGTTTAGACCAAGAGGAACCAGAACCTCTGCAGATAAAAGAAGAGCAGCAAGAACCACAACATCCCTGGACAAAAGAGGAAATCATTGAGCTCCCCATTAGTGAGCATGAAGAGCAGCTTGTTCTGAAGCAGGAGCCTGGAAATACAGATCATTTCACTGACCACATGAGAAATCACACAGGTGAGAAACCTTTTGAATT
This sequence comes from Cyprinodon variegatus, assembly GCF_000732505.1. Classification (NCBI taxonomy): domain Eukaryota; kingdom Metazoa; phylum Chordata; class Actinopteri; order Cyprinodontiformes; family Cyprinodontidae; genus Cyprinodon; species Cyprinodon variegatus. The sequence goes on from NW_015152320.1 coordinate 9,539, forward strand.
CGCTCAGCGTTGGCTTGCAGCTTGTCTGCCTGGCTGTGTGTTTCCCAGATGGGGCCGCCGTTTACAGTTGCTTTTTTCAATCTCTGCTTCTGTCACCTGAACCCCAGACGGCCTCAGCAGATGGCCGCTCACACTGAGCCTGGTTCTGCTGGAGGTTTCTTCCTGTTAGAAGGGTGTTTTTCCTCTCCACTGTCGCTACAAGCATGCTTAGTGTGAGGGATTGCATTTGAGTCAATGAGTCAATGCAATCAACTGGTTTTCCTTAGGTAGAAAACTTTGAACTATAAAGTGCCTTGAGGTGATATGTGTTGTGAATTGGCACTATAGAAATAAACTGAATTGAACTGAATATCTTTCCTGTGGAAGAAAAATTTCACAAGAAAATCTTATCGTATGTGAGGGACCAAACTTAAATAAGGACAAAAGGTGTTTAAAATTTGGAAAAAAAAAAAAAAGCTTTCATTTAATAGTGTCAAAAATAGTCAAGAAAGGCTCAAAAGCAATACAAAATAACTTAAATAATAAATAACATAGATCTGGGCCCAAATTAACTGAGGTCAACTGAGGAACCAACCAACAAAAAACTGACCCGCAAACAAAGAACTAAAGGCGGGTTAAATAGGGATGGAGTAGCCCAAGTCTACCACATGAGGGAGGCACAACATAACAAAAGAACCAATAAATACAAAACTAAAGCATTCTATGAAACAAATAAAGCAAAACTAACTTTTACTTAGCAGAAACAATAATAAGTATTTGAGTGACAAAATTAACTTATTAAAACAACTTGAAACAAGTCTCCCCCGTCAGTCTTTCAAAAAACAAATGGTATGCTCCAGGTTTCCTCCTCCAGCTGGTTTGCATCAGCAGCACCTCAAACAAAACAACAAATGTAACTAAACCATTCAGACAGACATTAACTGAACTGTGCAACCATTAGAAAATATCCGTCTAAAAGAAATAACCAACTTAAACATAAATTGTAATATAATATAAAGGAAGAATAAAGTACTAATACAATGTGGTGGTGGGAGGATCATCCACCACATCCTAACATACATATCAGAAAACATGCAGATGAGAAACCATTCTCCTGTACAATTTGTGGGTAAACCTTTATTCAAAAAGGTAATCTGAATGACCACTGTCGGTGACAGGTGAAAAGCCTTTCAAACGTCTGTCCTGTGTAAAAAGTTTTTCTTATAAATCTGCCCATAATAAACACATCAAAATTCACACAAGTGAGAACCCGATATTATGTACGATTTGTGACAAAAGTTTTACTCAAAAAAGGTAATTTGATATGTCACATGACAACTCACTGCGAAATACTTTTTTTTAATAACCTGTAGTAAAAATCTGAAGCCTTTCTCTTGTACTATTTTGACAAAAGTGTAATTGTTAGAAGTAGTTTGATTAAACACATGACGATTTATGTGAGAAACATTTTTCATGCATGACACATGAAACTATCTAATAAAGATATTGATTGCTTTGCAAAAGAAGTCCCAGCAGTTAGATGCCACAGGAATGAACAAATAGAGGCGTTTTCTATGTTTGAATTGTGATAAAATGTCCAGAATCACCTTCACCTTATTTTATGAGAAGCTCCCAGTTAACCTCTTAAGTCCGACGGTCCCAGTACCTGGCCAAACTGACCACCAAGCATTTTAATCCATCTTTAGGAAGCCGAAACACAGTGATGTTTTGTTGTCCACCTACACGCCTTTCAAGAAGGGGCTTAAAGTTTGTAAAACAAGTTTCAAAATATAATTAAAAAAAAATCTTGTTTTTCAATTTAAAGTGTGGTTTATCTGCTCTTCCATAAAATCTAAAGCAATCAGACACTTCAAACCTGGTATGCATGATTCCAAGATAACAGCAGAAAAAGTCCCTTTTGGTGAAAGCTTTTTCTGCCTTAAGAAGCAACAAAGGCTGCGTTCACACTGCAGGCCTTGATGCTCAATTCCAATTTTTTAGTGAAATTAGATTTTTTTTTTTTTTTGCGTTGACGTTCATATTTCCAAATATATGCGACATGCGCAATAGAGGATGCAATGACATCACAGGCCAGCGTGCTCTTTTTTTTTTTTCCCGGAAGTAAACATGGATGGTAGTGCCGGCGCGCATCTAGCGAACTTTCTCAACCATAAAAACTCAATCTTTTCAATATGTTTAAACATAAATACCGCTCCCCGCATCATCTTCTACCATGGTTGTTGATTTTCTTGCCGCTTCTGTGCAGCAAGATGCAGAATAGTGACCTGTGTCGGGTATTAATGACGTTCAGGTCTGATGAATGCGACCTGGCCATTCACACACAGGTCACAGTTGAAAAGATCAGATTTGTATCGGATTCAGAACCACATAGCCAAGTGGCCTGGGTCGCATTAGAAAACTTTATAGAGAACGATTTTGGAAAAAAAAATGTTTATGTTAACATTGCGATTTAATGCGATTTATTCCGGTTTAATTTCTCACATCTTTTTAAAAATATACAAACAATTCTGTTTAATAATAATCAGATAAATTTTCAAGCACAGATTACAAGAATAAACGAAACAAATCTGTGGCTTTACCTTATTGACATCTTTTCAAGTGTCATGAAACATGATATATAAACATATGGACTCCACTCTTTAAAGATAGTCAGATTTTAATAGAACAGTCTATAAATAAATATATAAAATAAGATATGAAATGAATGACTGATCTCCAGTCAGTGGCATCAAACATAATAAAGTGCAGGAAAAGTATAGCGAACAAATGTCTTCTTTCAACCAGTTGACATTTTTATGGGCAAATCAAATTCTCAAACAAAAAATGAGTGTATGACCTTTTTAAATCCTAAGAAAAAACTTTTTAAACAATTTTATAAATTATATATTCACTCAGTAAGAGCAGCACACATCATCGTAAAGTACAAAAAACAAAGATATGATCTCTGTATTTTTTTAGAAGCTCAGATTTTTTTGCCAAGAAAATCCGCATGTCAACCTTTGCTGGTTTCAAAGAGCAGCGAGTGCAAGTCCCTATATTCCCTCCAGCACTGAAAAGGAGCTCTGAAGGAGCACTTGAGGGAGGGACACAAAGATACTTGCGAGCCATATTGCAGAGTTGTGGAAAGTTAATGCTGTGCACCTTCCACCAGGCAAAGGGGTCTTCCTCTCCATCAGTAATGAGGTAGCTGTTTAACTCTGCCTCAACAACATCTTTGGGTTGCATGGGAGAAACAGAAGAGGCAACAGCAGTCTGGAATCCTGGCTTGGACCACTCACTTTTACACCATCTGGAGTCGGTACAAAATGCAGCTGCCCGTCTCCATACTGGCACACGCAAACGTGTCAACATATCACCTGTTCTATAGATTAAAAATTTTTATTGTTTGTTTTTAAAGCTCTTAATGGTCTAGCTCCCCAGTATTTGACTGAGCATCTCCAAACCCGTGCCTCGGTCAGAACACTGAGATCCTCTAATCAGTTGCTACTGGTCATGCCTAAAACCAGACTTAAAACCAAAGGTGCCTTTATGGCAGCAACACAGAGACGCTGAAATAACTTGCCTTGGCATATTCAATCAGCAGGCTCCTTTAAGGTTTTTAAATCCTCTCTAAAAGCTCACTTCTTCTCCCTGCCTTTTAATCAAGTCTAAGTGGACATTTGGCCAAATTTTATTTTAAATTTTATTTTATTTTAAAATGTGTTTTAATTGAAACATTTATCCTATTATCTTATCTTATCTCCATTTTTTTCTTTTTGTAATGAGTTTATGTATTTTAGCCTTCAGTTTTTATCTTATGCTCCTTACCTGTGATTCCTGTTTCCGGTTGTTTTAAATGTGCTTTTGAGTTGAGAGTTGAGTTGAAGAAACTCCCAAGAGACTTCTTCCCCTTTTCAACAGAGGGCTGTGCATTTTTAAGCATCTGAGTGGTTTCAGTACGACATCTCTTCTCCTACCAGAAAAAAAATAATAATACAGCAATTAGTATTGAAGTTAAATTATAAATATAAATCATAGGAATCATAGATGTGATTATTACCAACCTGGTTATATGCACGCCTTGCTGGTTGCATAATCTCAGTTTTGAGTCTGGTCTTAATGGTAGGAATGTTGTCTGCATTGATGTACTGGGTTTTGAACCTTGGGTCTAGAAAGGATGAAACATCCAAAAGCTCCTGGATGCTGGGGTCATTGTACTTATCACTGAGGTAGGCCAGGGCCTTGGTTTTAATTGACCTTGTCAGGTCAGTTTCCTCTTGGTCTTCAGCCAGGACTGAGGTGGACAGAAGGGGAAGAACTGGTTTGAGGTAGGACATGCTGACATACTCATCTCCAGAGAGAGCATCAGTAAATTTCTGGAGAGGATGAAGTGCCTTGTGAATGGACTCCTACACCTCAATATCCTGCCAGGTTGGGATCAGGGAGCGTGCACATTGGTCACCTGACAACACCTTAGTGATGGCTTTGAGCTGCTTTAGCACTCTGTCAATCATCATTTCTTTGGATCCCTATATTGTTGGGCATTCAGTGATGAGGGCTTGCTCCCTTTGAGCTTCAGCCATTGCTACCTTCTTCTTCTAGCTGTGAGAGAAGTGCCTCACCAGCTTCTTGCACAACCCTATTGCTCTGGACACTGTCATCTTTAAGTGCATGTCCTGCAATATAAATATATATAATGGTGTACTTTATACAATTTCAATTGTGTAATAGAGATGCACCTATCTGATGCTTGGGTCGGATATTGGCTCCAATACTGCCTAGTTAGTTGGTTTGGATATTGGATATTCAGATATTGGATATTCAGATATCAGAGAGCCGATCCAGTGCACTTTACATCAAAGTGTTATTTCTTCCTTTTTGCTGCTAATCTACAATTCTTTTCTTAATAAGTAATGTAAGTACATTTATATCTCTTAATTTGTTACCTTTATTTTTTTTTTTATAAATGTCTATAGCAAGTCTGGCAAGTTATACAGTTCATTCATTACAATAATAAGACCGAATTGGTACTGAATATCAGTCGATATGCAGGTACTGGATCATCAATGAATGGATCGGTGCATTTCTAGTGATAAAGGTTAACAACTTTGGAACAATGAAAGACTTCCACATTCTTTTACCCAACCCCTTACATTACAAACACACACACACAAATATGCTGTGATATAAGTTACAAAATGTAATCGGTGCCTGAAACACGGCAGTCTGGTCCATTCATTTAGTTGTGCTGCCATCACCATGTTGCACCATGATGCATTGTCAGTCGTTATGCGGATGGGATTTTCTTCCTGTAAATTCCAGCCTGCAAGTCCCTCTGTCATGCCGGCAGCATGTTTTTCCCTGTGTGGTCGTCCGGGAAGTAGGAAGCTTAAAGGCTGCGAGCTTTAAGATTTAAGTCTTCGTCAATATCATGCACTGTGAGACTCTGATATTGCTCCGCTGTACAGCTTGACCACAAATCAGTAGTTGTTGCGAAAAAAAACTCCACTGTTTTAAGCTCCGCCGCAACTGTGTCTCTGCATTTTTTTTTGTATAGGTCGGGTATGGCGACTTGACTAAAATATGTGCCTGATGGCATTGAATACTGTTTATCCATTATGGTTAACAAAGCCATAAACCCAGGCTTGGTCACTATACTGACGGGCATAATGTCTTTCACTATAAACTCCGTTATTGCCAACGTTATTTCAGTGTGCCGTTTCGCATTTTTTTCGTAAGGAGTAACACTTTCAAACAGTTCAGTCAGTGACCGCTGTCGGGTGGTACTTCGCTTAATTGGCGTTGAGGCACTGGTAGTTGCCATTCTAGCCATGCAACTATCATACACAGCCTTGTGGTGGTTTTTCAAGTGTTGATAAATGTTCGTTGTGTTACCTCGTGAGGTAGCAACAATAACAAGGCATATCCGCCACAACGTCTGATATTGCGCAGCGTCTTCCTTTTTAAACCCAAAATGATTCCATACAAGTGACATACTGTTCCTCTTTGGTACCAGACCCTCAGTTGTTTTATTTTTTGTCCAGTCTGAGGCCATTGTTTAGCAGGTTAGTCACGGACGACATCGAATTTCCCTTTGTGTTACTTTGCTAGCACGTCACCCCCATCCCGTGACCAGTCTAATCGCGTCCTTTGCAGTTAGAAAATCTTGTTTTAGCCTATCCCAATATTATTGCAAATGCAATTAATCGTTCGGCCCTAGTACCCCATGTCAAGCTTTTAGCCAATCACAGCCGTAATAGCAGCTGAGATGTATCACATTCTTGATTTGTTTTTGCGGTGTTAACTGATAAATCAGATTCTTACCAAACTCGGTTGAAAAGAACACACAAAACATCCACAAAGGCAAAAATAGTGTCCCTTTGCTTTTTTTTCTTAAAGAAATAGAGGGTATTCCACCTAAAACAGGCGCAGATATATTTGTGTTGTTTCAGCCTTTCACCCCCGGTTGACATGTTGTCACGTCTCTGCATTTCAAATGGTTTAAAAGCTACATTTGGCTTTATCATTATTCTATTTGTCATCCTGTATGCTATCTAAATGCTTTAGACTAATGGTGTATCACAGCAATGCACAGTTGCTTCACCGCTTCAGATAGGAGGAGCTTAAGCTACATTAATCTATGCCATGAGAATGAAGAAAAGTTTGTCACAGGAATGTAGTGTGGATTAGTTTTTACTCTAGGTTTCAGATTTTTGAACTACCAAACATTAAATAATTTCAATTTTCAACTTGTGTTTTGTGATTGAAGTTAACATTTCTTCTGCAGAATAAAGTGATTGAAAATTGTCATCTTTGTTAACTTTTTAAGAGGTTTTACATTATCCATATTGTGTCTTAAGAAGTGCATTATGTCTTTTTTTTTTTTTACAATCCTTTTAAATCTTTCTCTACTTATTGTGTCTAAGGAGTTGGAGTCAGAGAAGGTTTACAATCTAGCTCTGTACTGAGGTTAGAGAAGACAGAATGCTAGATAAAGAGCTGGATCAGGCCAGAATGGGATGGAGCTTTGGCTTTCTGGAGTGCAACTCCCCTTTCTTTTTGACCTTCTGCGGTAAAACCTTGGCAGTTCAGCAAAATGTAAAAATACTTTACACATTTCTTTAATGGTTAAGAATCTACAGGTAATCAGAATTTCAGGCTTTGATGATAAAAGTGGAGGTCCAAAACTTGCCAGATGATGGACCATTAACAAGTATTTTATAACCTGTGATGTTGACGTTAGAGCTGCAGTGCATGCTGGGAAAAGTAGTTCCAGTCTGTTTATATGAAGTTATATCTACATAAGGATGATTAGAATGAAGTGTCCTTTCTTTTACCCACCAATAGAAAATCTTTATGTTGTTTGTCTTTCCAGACCGCCTACAGGATTATCTTGGAAACAAGGGGGATTTCTCAGACCAGCAGCTCTGCGGACAGGAGAAGAATTTCTGTTGGGGCCAAAAGGAGAAACCTCTGCAGATAAAAGAAGAGCAGCAAAAGCCAGAACATCCCTGGACAAAAGAGGAAGCAATGGAGCTCCCCATAAGTCAGCAGGAAGAGCCAGCCAGTCAGCAGCCTTTCCTGGAGCAGAAGGGAGGTGATATGGGAGAGAAACCTTTCCCATGTTTAAAATGTGGAGAAAACTTTCTAAAAAAAGAACATTTATTGGTTCACATGAGAACTCACAGAGGTCAGAAGATTTATGAATGTCTGTCATGTGGAAAAAATTTCACAAAGAAATCTAGACTTGATACACACATCAGAATTCACACTGGTGAGAAGCCTTTTTCCTGCACGATTTGTAACAAAAATTTTACTGAAAAGAGTAGCTTGAATAAACACATGAGAATTCACTCTGGTGAGAAGCCTTTTGAATGTCTGTCCTGTGGAAAAAGCTTCACCTTTAAGTCTGATCTTAATAATCACATCAGCATTCACACAGGTGAGAAGCCTTTTTCCTGTACCACTTGTAACAAGAATTTTACTCAAAAAAGTACTTTGATTTCTCACATGAGAACTCACACCGGTGAGAAGCCTTTTGAATGTCTGTTCTGTGGAAAAAGCTTCACCTTCAAGTCTGATCTTAATAATCACATCAGAATTCACACAGGTGAGAAACCTTTTTCCTGCACGATTTGTAACAAGAATTTTACTGAAAAGAGCAGTTTGACTAAACACATGAGAATTCACACAGGTGAGAAGACTTTTGAATGTATGTTCTGTGGAAAAAGCTTCACGCAGAAATCTAATCTTGATACACACATCATAATTCACACAGGTGAGAAACCTTTTTCCTGTACAATTTGTCACAATAATTTCACTGGAAAAAGTACTTTGACTAAACACATGAGAATTCATTCTGGTGAGAAGCCTTTTGAATGTCTGTCCTGTGGGAAAAGCTTCACCTTCAAGTCTGATCTCAATAATCACATTAGAATTCACACAGGTGAAAAGCCATTTTCCTGCACGATTTGTAACAAGAATTTTACTGAAAAGAGTAGTTTGACTACTCACATGAGAATTCACACAGGTGAAAAACCTTTTGAATGTCTGTCTTGTGGAAAAAGCTTCACTCAGAAATCTAATCTTGATTCGCACATAATAATTCACACAGGTGAGAAGCCTTTTTCCTGTACCATTTGTAACAAGAACTTTACTAAAAAAAGTAGTTTGACTGCTCACAGGAGAATTCACACAGGTGAAAAGCCTTTTTCCTGCACAATTTGTAACAAGAATTTTACTGAAAAGAGTAGTTTGACTAAACACATGAGAGTTCACATAGGTGAGAAGATGTCTCCTGAATGATTTTTAACAACTGTTGTAAACAAGAAGGTAATTTGAGTATACAGATGACATTTATTCATGCATTATGTTGAATAATTTATATATATTATTAAAACATTTGTTTCACACAAGTCGCAGGAATGAGGAGTAGAGGCACTTTCAATGTCTGAGTGGTGATAAAATGTCCATCTAGAAACTCCTTCACCTCATTAGATGAGAACCTCACGGGTTAATGTTTGGTGTTTTTTTTCGAGCAAAGTTTTGAGAAGGCCATTGATTAACAGCTCTGTTTACATAGAATCTACAACAGATAAGGTGTTCTATTGTAAACCTGGTAAATATTCAGGTCCTGGGTGAATATGTGGATGTGAATATTTGAAAGTTCATTATTTTTTTTGCCTGAGTAAATTAGATTTTAAATGGCCAAGAAAATAGTTTTGCCCTAAAAAAAAAAAAGATGTTTACATTCACAATTTCTTACTTTTTCTGTAATGAACAGAATAAACATAAAGTGAAACTACAGCATATTGGTTACATTTTGCATACACGAGTGTATACAAAATGAAATTTTGTTTAAAACGGCTCTAGTCAATTTAATTTTTTTTAAAGTGCAGCCTTGAAAAACAGTAATAAAAACATTAAAAAAGAAAAAAATAGTAATATAAAAAAATGACATTTCTTTTTTTAATTAAACTAGTTTGCTGTCAATACAGCAAGTAATTAAAATCCCTACAGGCCCCTACTGTGCCATTTTGGCATGGTGTGGCATAACCTTTTCTGAATGAATTTATTCAGAGAAAAACAAAAAATAAGATATATATATAATATTTATTTATTTACTTATTGGGACTTAGAGTATTTTTGCTGAATGATAAGCTCTTGGTTGGATATATTCCAGAAACAGTTTTATTCAGTGGCTGGAGTCTGTAGTTCAGGTAAATTGAAGTCCTAAAATGATGAAACATGTCTGTTTAAAAAGATAAACAGGATTGTTGATGTTATTTTTACTGATCAGGTTAAATCTGCTTTAACTTGGCAAAAAGCCTTTGTCTTAATAATGTATTAAAGAAATCTGACTCTCCTCTAGAAGTGTGAAGTTTCTGCTTTTTAAAGATTTTTTTTTTAAGTATAATTTTCTATTGAACTAACTGTAATAGTTTTGTTCTTGATTCTGTAGATGTTCTATTTACCTGCTATGACTGAAAAAAGTATTATATTCTGCTGTGGATGTTTTTAATTATTGTAATCACTTCTAAATTGATGAACGAGCAGAAATAAAAACCTCTTGGATTGTAAAAATGTGGTTCTTTTTATGGTTTCGTATAAATCACAAATCTTTTTCCATGTTTTCTCAATATTTTAAGACAGTAAGACAGTATTTTAAGCTGTAAAATAAATAGTTTAATGGCATTCACCTTCTGTCTTCTCCAGTCTTTCCTGTTGCTCCTCCATCAGCATTAATCTTTTTGCTTTTTAGAGCCTGAGTGTGTTCAAATCTGGCCATTGGATAAATTCTCCTTTGCTTGTTGGAGAACTTAGATTAGGAAATAATGTAGGAACGTATTCTGGCCCAGTTGGTTTGGCACCTGATAAAACAAGTGTTTCAGTTGCTATAACTGTGTGTGTCCAGAGCCGCTACAACCAAGCAACTAGCTCAGCTTAGCTTTGTAATCCACTGTTACTGTTTTTCATTTCAACAAGGCAGATAACAGCCCTAAGGACTGAATCTGGACACCAATGTTTAGAGATTTGATAACGTTCCATGAATGAGCGGAATAATAATACATTTTATTGAAGCGTTAAGGCCGAGTTGTCCAGTAGGACGAGTCTCAAAGCGGAGTTGCATTTTCTTTGCAATAGAGGTTTAACGTTGAATCTATTAATACAAAGTGAAAGTTTGAGGAGAAACAAGACAATCCTGTTTTCCTTTTGGTTTGTTTTATAAATGCGAGATGATCAAAATATCTGATCATCTTTTTGGGGCTTTTTTATGCTGAAGCTCTTTCAAGGTGGTGTAGAATCTGTAGAAGGTAATTCTACGTGTCATTACATCAGGTGGTTTCTGAAAGTTTCAGGTTCTTTAAAATTACTCAAAATAATAATGAAATGTACTCATATTGAAATGTTTAATTTGTATTTCTTACATACTTAAGTACTTTTAAATACACATACGTTTGTATCCTTAAGTACTTTTAAAAGTGAGTACTTCAATACTTTAACTTGAGTAGATGTTTGACCGAGCAACTTTTACCTTTTTTTATTTATTTTTGTAACTATAGTTGAGTGCTCTTTCACCATTGCACAACAGTATTGAACAATCAGCCAAGCATAGCCTAATATTGCATATATTAAGTGTTCTGAATGTTATTTCTATACATTTAATCATAGGAATTTCCCTCCATCTTAAAAACCTATTTAGCCAATAATTAACAAATATTTGGAATAAATATTCTGCTGATTACTTTTCAAATGTGTATTTATGCATACGGATAAGACGAATTGAAAGGTTATTGAGAACATGTAGCTGCGTTTTTTTTTTTGTGTGTGTGTTTTTAGATCTAATTACCTGTCCGTTCACCTGTGACAGGAGGGCATTTTCCCATCATGCACCATGCAGTACAGCCTCTGCATTTTACTCCTGATAAGCAGCAGCGGCTGCCTGAGACGGCTGATCCTTCACTCAAAGTTAGAGGAGTGTTGAACCAAAGCTTAAGGTTTCGTGTTAAAACATGAGCTAAAATAATTTTTGGTGTTTAGTCACTGAATAATCCAGTTATTGTCTCATATGAACATAAATATAAACACTGTACAGTTATAAGATGAATTTAAGTTATAAGAAGAATTTGCATTCCTGTTTCTTTTTCATACAGTAGAACTTGAACATCAACTTGTTTTCCTAAAACCTGTTTCCATGTTCCACTGAGTTTAAAGGCCTCAGTTGTCAAAAAACCTCAAATCACAGTGAGACTTTCTGGGGATTCATACCAATATCTGTCAAACTAAGAGAGGGTTTATTGTACAAATGTTTACACTCTTAGTAGATCTATTTAGGAAGCACTGAAACAGGAAGCTGACTGAGTGAAATCTAAAACCCCTCTTTTTAGGGTAGATGTTTTTTTAACAGAGCAGGAAATACAGGGAAGAGTTAGTTAGATTATTCAGGGAAATATGGTTTAGAAAATGGGACTCCAAGGAAGAATAATAAGTCCTTTATTATTTTTAGTTATGATAAATGATACATTTAAAGAAGCAGAGAATGAAATGGGTTGTTCTCTTTATGCTCTTTAGCAAAACCTTTAAGTTTAAACTGGATGGAAAAACAGAATAATTAAAATAATGTCTGATAGTATGGCAGCTTTATTAAGGATTGAATCAAATCATTGAAAAGAACATATATCATTAATGGTGTTTATCTAACCAGTTATAGATTGTATTTTCCTCAGTTTAATCATTAATCCTTCTTTCCACATCATATCATGAGCCTTTCTCTATCTAGAAAGAACACCTAAACACTTTCTTTATTAACTTTAGCTTTCATTACCTCATGCTGTAAACATATTGCAGGGTCCATGGTGTTCCTCCCTGTCCTAAAACCACTTTGATGCTTAGATAAATATCCATTGGATTCAATAAAAAGTCTTTCATGAACCATTTTCTCCATGCTTTTACTCCAGCATGATGTTGGACCAACCGGCCTATAATGTTCTGATCTTGAAAAATTCTTGCCAGATTCTGGTGTTGGAACCACTGGAGCCTCTTTCCAACTCTTGGCTAGTTTTCCACATTCCCATAATCTGTTAAATAATCTAATAAAATGATCTTTGATGCTCACTAAGTTTACTTATCATTATATAACATATTTGATCGTTACCTGGAGTTGACGTCGTAATTCTCCTCATGTACGGTGACCCTGAAGGACTAACCCCTACAACATTAACAAAGCACTATTACAAATCACAAAAGCACTGCAACATTAAGGAAAACACCACAACATTAAAAAATAGGAAGAGGTATGTCCCAGTGGGAGACCTGAGTGATCTCTGTTTGGACAGCTCATTTTACTTTTGAACCCAGGGGCGGAGTTAGGAAATTTTGAGCCCTAGGCAAAGACAAGCAGGGGGCCCTCTGAACTGAGAAGACAACACATAAAACAAATCCGTTATACAGATACAAACATTTTAATACACATACATTATTTGTTCTATGTTTTGTCCCTCTCTTCTTGTCCCTTTTCTTGTTTTCCTCTCCATGTTTTGTACTCAGCTGACTTTTCATACTGTCTCAAAAGGAATCAAAGATTTTTCCAAGCACTAAGCTCCCTTACCTTATTGCTCCTTCCTGTGTTTCCAAAGAGGCGACGGCAAAAGTAAATAACACAGTCCATCTATTCACTGTAGAAAAGCCATGATCTGCTTATCTGTTCTCCATTTTCATTTGAAAAAAAATAATAGCTGGAAGTAAATCTGTGCCTGTTTCCATTTTTTGAGAAGATCCTGTCCTTCACCTGGAGTGGTCCTCTCCATACTATCCAGCAGCGTGGTCAATCAGACAGCTTTTTGGTTGCTTACTAGCTGAGTGGATGATGCTGGACAAGCAAATACAAACTCAGACAAGTGTCACAAAGTGCTGCACAATATGAGGCTTAGAACACAAAGCAGCACCATATAAAAAACATATAGGCAAAATAAATAAAATTATAGCATGAGGCAGTAGATACAATACAGCACCATATTCCTCTGGTTGCACGTGTCAATATCCTTGCTGCAGAATTTTGCAGTAGTGGTGGTCTGAACTTGATGACAAATGCATGGATGAGCATCTCAAGGTCATTTTCAGAAACTAAGTTGCTGAGTTTTGCAATAAAAAGTAGTTGAAAGAAACTATGTTTTATCATTTGCTTTATGTTCTGCTCCAGAGCCTCATCAAATAAAACTCCAAGGTCTCTCTCAAAGTGTGTTTTGTCACCTGGTTTACGTCACCTAAGTGCTTCTTTATGCCGGGAATGCTTTTGTCTGGGGCAATAATGAGTGTCTCAGGTTTTTATGAGTTCAGTTGTAGGATATTGTCACTCAACCACTATTATTATTATTTAGGACAAATATGTAATCAGAAAGTTTAATTTGTGGGTCACAGATGTAGTGAAGGAGCAGTAGAGCTGAATGTTGTCTGCAAGCATGTGATATGAGACTTTCTCAAACTGCTGGATAATCCTTTTTGTTTTCAGCTTTTAACCACATTACGCTGTCACAAGTACAGAGCAATGAAATTAACTCTCTGAATTTAACCCATCCTTTGGGGAGCAGTGGGCTGCCATTGTGCGGCGCCCGGGAGTAGTGTGGGGTTAAGAGACTTTGCTCATGAACCCAGAGTGGCAGTCTGTGGGCTTGAACTCTACCTGAAGGGAACACATAGATCAGGAACAAAATAGATCCTAGAACAGAACTCCATATAGTCCACATACGAGTTTTGCAGGGTCAGACATGATATGATTTACATGCACAGAAAACCTGTCAGTCAGGTATGATGAGAACCACTCCGCACAGGTCCAGTGATCCTAACCAAAACATTCAGCCTGTTTATCAAGATGTGGAGGTCAACTGTGTCAAAGGCTGAAGAACGAGGGCAGTAAATGTTCCACTAATTATTTCAAACTAACTTCATTCCAACATATTAATGTGAACATAACTCGTTCTCACATGTCTTTGTTCACATGTGAAGCAGTAAGTGATGGAGGCTAAATAATGGAAATAATCAAAGGATTGTTTTATTGTGATGATATGAAATGATCTTATTAGATGATATTGGAGCTAAAATCAGTTGTTCTTCCATCCAGTTGAATCTTTCTGGATCAACTTGTGTCACATTAATGAACCAGAGTTGGTGTTTCTGCAGAGCTTAAGATGATGCACATGTAGGCAAGGCATGATGCTGATGCTATTAGATGGAAACTAAAAATCCAAAGTAAATCTAGTGAAAAACATGAAAAGAGGAGTGAACTTGTGTTGGTGGTTAGGACTTCCTGTGATTAAAACATCTGCACACCCCTGTGTGGCAGTTTTGGCAGAAAAAGGAAGAGACTGGCTCCAAGCCAAGCAGGTTTTAGCTCATGGTCTAATCACCAGATACACAAAAAGTTACCTATCATTATTATTATTATTATTGTATTGTTTATAAAAGGTAAAAGTTGAGTTAGAAGATATTGTAGTATGGCTTTTGGCCTGGTAATATTCAGTTTGTGTTGTGCTTATTGGTGAGCCACGGTGAAAATATTTGATTTAAAAATGTTTTGAACTTATTCAATTTCTGTTGGTCACGTTGTTCATTTGTTTTGAACTAATACACTTCTGTTTGTCAATTTGTTTGAAAGGTTTTCAACCTAAATCCCAAATCCTAGATCCCAAATAAAAACAATGGAAAAGGATTTGAGTTGTGCATAACGTCATTCTTGGTGATGACCAGCTGGGTTTTTTTTAAGTTGCGGCGGGAGCTGAACTAAAAAACCACTCATAGTTATCTGCAAACATATTTGAAATCAGTAGCTTCTAAAGTTAATCTGTGTTCATTCAAAATGATCATCAGTCTGATTATTAGCAAACTGCTCCACAGTCTCCTTCAGCAGCCACTACATGTCATGAGAAATACATGATCATTGACCTGCTGCTGGGAGGAAGTTTGATAATATGAATATTTAACAGGAAATTTAGTGTGGATTACTACAATGATAAAAGGTCCCTGAATGCACCATGGCCTGTATTACCATAAAAAGCTGAACAGAAGCTCAGAAATGATCTGCTGAGAATAAAGCTGCTGCTCTAAAGGGGTTTGAAGACTACACTGTGTCAAGAATTATTAGGCAAGTTGTATTTTTGAGGATTATTTTTATTATTGGGGCACAATTTTGTTCTCAATCAACCCAAAGGTCTCCTTAATATCAAAGTTTCATATTTTTGGAAGTTGATGTGTTCTTTTTTAGATTTGGCCATTTTATGAGGATGTCTGTGTGTGCAGGTAAATATTACTGTTGCAGAATTATTAGACAACATAATAAAAACAAATATACCCATCTCACTTGTTTATTTTCAACAGGTAAACCAACAAAAACTTAAAATTCAGAAATAAAGATTTGCGACATTCAAAACAAAAAGATCAGTGACCAATATAGCTTTATAGACACCTCACTTTCTTCACCATGACGCTCAAAAGCCTTCCATCCATAGATTCTGTCAGTGTCTTGATCTGTTTGCGATCCACATTGCG
>NW_015152320.1:27738-33207 GCF_000732505.1 Cyprinodon variegatus
GATGTTTTCCACTTATTCAGTCTCCAGTGAGTTCACAGTAAACATTGTTGGAGGTGTTTCTAAGTGTCTGTAGTTCACCTGTTGGTCCAGCAGGAGTCAGGCTGATTCAGGCTGAAGCTAGAATCCTGTTGAACGAACGAACCATCCATCCATCCATCCATCCATCCATCCATCCATCCATCCATCCATCCATCCATCCATCCATCCATCCATCCATCCATCCATCCGAAGCAGGGTGTGCTGCTGCCTAACCTCCAGCTGTCTACACGCTGTCTCCCGTTGAACCATGTTACAGAAATAATCAATGAAAAATAAGTTGATCCCAGACAACTTATGGATTTTGTTACTAGATTTATGCTTCTGATGTTTTTCTCCCTCAGTTTTATTTAAAATGTTAAATCAGATAACTTTAAAAAAAACGAAGGAAGGAAGCCAATAATTCAAGATAAATTACAACATTAACAACCAAACCATTATCTGTTCATGTTTAATGAAACCTGTTAATAAAGGCAAAAATGTTTAAGACAATGATTTACTGTTAATGAAAATGAACCTGGAACAATTGTTTTATACAGAAATAAAATAGTTTCTCATCTAGAGTAAAGAAATAATTAAACACCAACATTATTTCTGTAATGGATCCTCCTGTTTGCTTTCTGCAGATGTTGTCATGTTTATCATGAAGCAAAAAGATTAATCTTGGGATGTAAACCTCTAACCTTCCTTTGGACTTTGTTCTTTCTGATTAACTTGCCTTCATCAATATTTACATGAACTTATCAGTTATTGGCTTAATAATTGTGTCTCCAGCTTCCTGTCAGCCATTGAAACTGAGCAGCTACAGAATCTGATCACAGTCTAGGATTAGATTTACTGATCCTTCAGTTGGGTTAGAGATGGGAGAGGCTGGTAAGGAGCCATTTCTCTAACAAACTATGAAACAATTTGGTTAAAGACAACTTTCTTCATAGTCATTGATCACTCTTAGGTTCTGTTCATCTTTGATGGTCTTGATGAGAGTAAACTTCCTCTGATCAAGGAGATCCTGACTGATCTTACAGAGTCCAACTCAATTGATTTTTTATTTATCTATTTTTTTTTTTACAATATCCTTTCTGGCAAGGTGGCAATAAAAAGTATTGTCTTGATGCCAAAAAGAGCCCCACAGATTTTATTTTCACAAATCGAGCAGTACAGCTATTGCCATAGTGTTCAGCTTGTTTTATGCATATAAATTGCTTTATTATAATTATGCAGGGAATTTTACAGATTATATGGACACTGCAATGGGAAAGTAGAACAGGAAAGAAAAGGAAAAAGGAGAAAAGATGAAAGGAAGAGGACATAAAAGGGAGATAATGATAAAGCATCTTCAGTCTGCTTTATAGTCTGCCAAGAGATGTTAGAAAATAACAGCACAACCAACGGACATGGTACGAGACATACAAGAAAGTAACACCTAGAGTGAATTTCTGCTGACAAACCTCATCAGGGGGAAACTGCTTCCCTCTGCTCCCCTCTGGATAACTGCATGACCTGCAGCAGCCAATCAGATCCCTCCTGAGTGTGTTGGCATGGTGACAGAGGTAAGAGGGTTCAATGACCCACAGAAAGGAGGAGTATTTCATGAAGGGATTCAGAGATCAAGAGTAGGCCAGCAAGATCATCTTCTACATCAGGGATGGGAGACTGGCCGTCCTGGGGCTGCACACGGCCTTTGTCATCACTCAGTGTGGCCCACTAATAGATCAATAATAATTAAATAATTTAATAAAAATAAATAGTAGTTATTCTTTTGACCAATAGAGGGGCACCGTACCCAAACAATAGCGGGCACAGGTGCAACGGCCAGAAAGAAAGTCAAGAGCCATGGCCACTAGCAGTTGCATAAAGAGAAAACTTGAAAGAAGAGTACCTCTTCACTGAATTAAAAAAAAGCCAATGTTTCTAATTTGCTTGGAGACATTATCAGCCCTGAAAGATTACAACCTAAAGCCACATCACAACACCTTACATAAGGTTAAGTATGAGAAGTACACTGGAGCTGCCATCATCGCTATAGTAGCAGACCTCAAATCAAAAGTATGTAAACAGCAGCACTTTTTCACAATAACTACAATGTGTCAAGTGTCAGCCATCACAGCGTCTTATGATGTGGCACTAAAACTGGCCAGGGCAAAGAAGCCACTGTTGGATGGAGAAGTGCTCAGCAGGTGTGCAGTAAAAATGGCCAAAGCAATTGGTGACAACATGGCTAAAAACTTTGTTCCTTAAGCGCATTAACAGGAAGGATTTTTGACATTCATGATCACATCGATGTAAAAATGAAACATCCAGGACTGCAAATACTTCTGATTAGCTTTGGATAGAGATGTGACAGATGTTAGCCAACTGCTGGTTTTTGTGAGAACGATTGACAATGCATTTCATTTGCACGAAGAGTTACAAAAATTGGCATCTCTGCACTAAAGGCAGCGATATGTTCAACCTGTGTTCTTGGAGAACAGCGGTGATACAAGTGTATACTGCGGGAAGCTCAAAGATACACAGTTTCTTTGTGATATGGCCTTTATGACAGACATCAGCACACATCTCACAGACACCTCAACACACTCTTACAGAGGAGAGATCAAACAGTGTGCTCTATTCTTACATGACTGCATTTCATTGCAAGCTCAGGCTCTTCATTGATGGCTTTTTGTCCCCCTCCTGCAAATCTGGCACATTTTCCCGCGTGGGCTGAGATTCGCAAAGAGAGCCCCAAGTGCGAAAAACAAATCCAGAACTACAGAGCAGACCTTGAAAAATTACAGGAGCAATTCAACGATCGTTTACAAGATTTCCACGAGATGCACCCATGAATTGCACTATTCACAGACCCCCTTTCTGCTGTGGTCAGCATGCAACCATCGGAGCTGCAGCTCGAACTCTGCAAGCTGCGGGCAGACCCGTTTTTTCGAGCAAAGCGCAACGAGAGGGGAATTTCATTTTGGAAACTTCTTCCTGAGGCATGTTTTCCATTTCTCCAAGATTTTGTTCTCTCAATGGCCAGTATGATTGGGAGCACTTTCATTTGCGAGAGCAGTTTTTCCTCCATGAAGCACATAAAATCGAAAGAGAGAAACAGACTCACCGATGAAACACTGTTTCATTTGATGTGCATTGGGACGACAAAAATGTACATTGATATCCAATCCAATCTCAGTAGCTTCAATTAATTTTGGGCTTCTGTGGTGTAGTTTTCTGATATTATTGAATGTGAGCTATTTGCAATCAGTTTTTTTTTTTTTTTTTTTTTTTGTTCTTTGTTAAGAATGAGGTAAAATTCCTTTTGCACTTTTTTAAGCAAATGTTGTTTCTTTCTAGCTTCTGAAAGACATCTTAAAATGCATTTATTTTACACACAGAAAGTATTTGCAATCAGTTTTTAGGCAAACTTTTTGTTTTTTGATAGTTCAAATTCCTTTTTGCACTTTTTTTTTAAAGCAAACAGTTTGTCTTTTGCTTAAGGAAATATTAAAATGCATTTATATTTAGGAAATAGTTGTATGTTGCTGCAGTAAACATACAGATATAAATCATTTATAGTGTCTTTCATATCCAAATATTTGAAGTGCATGGTCATGTAGCCCACCAATGGTCGTGCTGAAAAAAATTTGGCCCTCTTTATCATGGAAGTTGCTCTTCCCTGTCCTACATCAATAGATCTAGAAGCATCGAGATAATGTGCCATGTTCCAGCTACAGACCAGAGAGAAAGGAGAGCTGTCCAACAACCTTACTGAGATGTCCAGAAACTGTAGTTAAAAGCCTTCAGCTGATCCAAAAGGCTGCAGCCAAAGTTCTGAGATCATATCTCTCCTTATCTGGCTTCTCTGTGGAATTTGCAAAGTCAATATAGAAGCATAGACAGTATAATGTTATGCATAATTATCATCACTCTTGTTTACTGAACAGTCATAATGCATTATTTTTTTTAGGTTTAGAGTAATATCTCTGTAGTTCCTGGGCCAATCCATATGACAAACAAACTGTTGTCCCATGTCCTCTCTGTCAGCACAATAAAGTATCACTATCTATTTTCATCAAAAAAATTTTGAAGAAAAACCCTGCCCACCACCCGAAAAAAAAATTCTAGAATCTGAATTCAATGTGTTTTCTTGTGTTTAATCTGTGGGCTAATGTTTCAGGAACTGTGGAGCAGATAAGCCCTAATAAAGTTTAGAGCAGAAGATGAGAAGCAATTCAGCATGAAGTTTACGACAAAGCAACTCTGGGAGTGAGTAGCCTTACCTGCCTTTTTAACAATGACATTCTGATTATGTATTCACCCACCCTAATGTTTATCACTGTAGGACAGCAGTCTTCCACTTCCACTTCATTCATGCATATAATTTGTCATGGTCGTACTTTCTGTTTAACTTTGATCCGTGTGTTTCATTGGTTTATTTTCCTACTTTGTGTTTCTTGATATATTTTAGTTCTTCTTTGTTGTACTCTGTTTCCCTCTTGTCTTCCTTTTCCCTTGGCTTCCTTCGCTATCTCCTCTCACACCTGCTCTTTTCAGCTTGTTAGCCCTGCCTTTGTTCAGTCTGCCATATATACTCTCCCTCTGCTGTCACTCTTTCCCGGTTCCTTGTCGTCGCTGGTTCCTCGTTGCTGTCATCTTTGTCCTACATCGTCTTACCCTGGCTCCTCGTGATTGTTTTCTGTCAGGGTTTGGTTGTGGTTTAGAGAACCCAAATGCAGAGGTTGAGAGGCAGAGGGGACTTCTTGCTGGTTTTATTGATAAAGACAGGACACAGAGGCAGGAATAAAAAATAAAAAAATCCAACATGAAAAATGTAAAACAAACCAGAACCATGGAGACATCAGGGGAAAACAATAAATGTAAATGTATATGCTTACATCTCTGATGTTGATCGTGTTGATCTTTTCCATAAACTTAATAAAACATTGAAACTGTTTGGTAGCAGTTCAGTAGTTGTGGTGGAAGGAGACTGTACTACAAATTATTCCGTTAAAAGGAATACAAGAGAGCCTAATCCATCATCAGCTTATTTTTTATCCAATGTAATTGTAGAAAACAATCTTGTAGAAGTTTGAAGGAAACTCCATCCAAATAGCAGGCAGTATACTTGGGTGAAAATCACTGAGGTTCTATGTCAGTAAGACATCTTACAATAGGTTAACTGCAGCCATGATATCACCTGTTGGTTTTTCAGATCATCATTTAGTAACTGTTAATTTTTCTTTAATGGTGCATTCCCATAGATCTTCTAATTGGCGTTTTAATATCAGAGTAACTGATGACAAGACTTTCTGTCAGTCTCTCTCTGATTTCTGGGGTCAGTGGAGACGCATGAAATGAGGTTTTCAAAATTTAAGTCAATAGTGGAAGGTGGGGAAAACACAAATTAGAATTTTTTTTCAGCAATCCACATCACACACAAAAGCGATAGAAAGGGAT